>NC_046986.1:9598109-9805609 GCF_009769545.1 Cyclopterus lumpus
ATACTATAGTAACTCCTATAACTCATAGCCCAAAGAAAAGCATTGCATTACACATTCAGCTTTCGTATACAGGCAACAAACATTGATTGTGTGGAGGGGGAAAAAATGAAAATGTTGACGCGAAAAATGCACTGCGATTTGCTCTGATGCAGGGAAGGTTTGCACCAACGTAAACATGTCCAGTGTTTAAAATGGAATTGAGTGAAAACAAACCACGAATACACCTCCATTTCCAGATTTGTTAAACAACGTGTTTTTGGCTCAGGATTCAACATACTAATTAGCCCCTAGGAGATCCATCTAACAGTTTGTGATTTTCCCCTGATTTTTAATCAGTCTAATTTCTCTCTCCAACACACAGGCACGTTCAGCGCCACACACACAAAGCCTCTGTTTGCATAATGTGCTCACTGTCTGCTCCTCTGAGACTAAGCACTGTTTGTGCTTCTCTGCATACGTGTAGCTACTGCTGTGTGTGTGTGTGTGCGTGTGTGTGTGTTTGTGTTCATCTGTATGTGTTTTGGGAAAGAGGGCTCAACCCCCTCCTATCCCCTCCCCCCAACCCCTCTCCTTTTAGTCTGCTGCCCTGACAGTGGCTCGACCATGATTGCTCTGACAATTCAACGGTACAAAAAAAACAAAAACACCTTCTGCCAGACTGTTTTCCCTGTTCTGTTATGGAAATGAGATATTCCATCTCACTTCATCTTCAGTACTTAAATACCTCTTTGCTGTCTAGCCTGTTAACACATTTCCTCCCATATAAGTGCTCTGTTGTTCTGCAAAGCCTAGCTGAATTTTTAGCATCTGTGCCTTCGCAAAGAAATTACATTTCCTACAAATTGTGTGAAATGTGAACTGTCCTATTAGGCGCACGTTTATTGCTCTCTAAATCTCAGTTAGTGTATGTTGACTTGACAGCAGACTGCTGGATCTCCTGTTTGTATTATTCCCGCTAGTCGTGTCTTATTGTCGTCTTCATTCACTTTTCTACTCAGACTTGCTACAGTGTGAGTTGGATTGTGATTCATGGTAAATATTCTCCCTTCCCGAAAGCACATTGTGTAATTGTAGCCTTCATTGTGCCCTTTTATTTATAAAGCACTCTTCAATTTGTATGTTAAAGTGCTTTACCGGATCAATTAAAAAGACAAATAGACAAGAGCGAGAATGAAAAAATGGTAAAAGCTATATAAAAAAAAGGGTCTAACAAAAGTCTGACATAAGTCTGACAAAAGTCTGACAAAAGTCTAACAAAAGTCTGACAAAAGTCTGACAAAAGTCTGACAAAAATCGACAGTCAGTGGTTCAGACCCTCAAATGGTTGTTATACAGGACACCAGGCACTGTCATAAATCAGCATGACCATCAGGCCAACAGCACCATTCTGCCTCCTAATCTGAAAGGTTTACATCTGTGTGTTTGAGTAGATTCATGTCAGTGTTATCAAGTAGATGCCTCGCTTTACTAATGTTGTGTTGAGTTTGGCTCACAGCAACCCAAGAAAAACAAATAATGCATTCCAGCATCCTGGAAACACAAACCTTGTTCAATGATTCTCTGCCTATCACGAGCGTTTAAATGAATAGTGGCCCCCTTAAGGTCCTGCTTCCATCCTGCTGTAGGTTATCAACAACGCTATTAATTGAGCTACAAGACGTAGAAATTACAGGATGAATTCTGAAAAAAGTAAGATATAGTCATGAGCCAAAACAAAAGAAGGACCAAAAGGTATATTTAGCAATGTCCTAGTTTAATGAGGAGGGACTGATAACATACTTGCCAATCTGCACAAGCCACTGCCATTGACTCACAATGGGAAATTAATTTAATACTTAAAAAAAATCTATTAAGATAATCTGCCTTTTAGAGCAAACAAAGCAGACATTGGACACATCGCTGCAGAGCTGGAAACCTAATCTCACATAATTAATAACTATGCCGCCATAAAACACTCATTTGGGTTTTGCTCTAGAGAGAATGGGGAATCTCTTCAAATGTAGACCAACAATATTCTTTATCAGGCCTTGTTCTGTAAAAGCACAGAGCCCAGATTCATTTTTACGAGAGCTTACAGTATTCTATTCATAGAGCCCTTTAGAAATAGCAAGCATTCATAATGGAGCTGGGATCTGATTAACCTCCTCGCTTGACGGCACAATGGCAGGCTACCCTGAGACTCAGCCCCGTAATGGAGTCCGCTATCACCAAGCACACTCCAAACATTCTTCGCACCGCAGGACTCGACGACCAGATTGAAATCCCTTAACTCCCCTCTGCACTCGGCACACAGTAGGGAAACAAAACATCCTCTAAGCTGATGCCCCTCAACATTAATCTATCTCTCTGCTCCACTCATGCACTTGTGCACATGCACACATTCACACACACGCACACACACATGCACACACACACATTTCTCACCGTGGGCATCCTTTTCAGTGCCTTTGTTGCAGTTTTGCATTCCTAATTGTAAACTCTTAGGAGTACAGGCTGGAAATAAGGGAGTGTTGTCTCTCTTTCTTTATCCAATTCCATTCTAAGAGGCTTTTGTCTATGAACATATCCTTACTATACAATATACATGGCGTGTGCGTGTGTGTGTGTCCACTCACCGTAAAATGTAATGCAGCTAAATATAATGTGCTGCAACAGGTTTGTTGTTTACTTCTGAATAATATTTTGGTCTGTTATTCTATCACTTTGTATACTATATTGTATTTCCTGATGTGTTGTTCTCTTTGTGAACACGACAGCAGCTGATGCCTCATTTTCTCCACATGGTAGACATATGATATTAATACAATACAACAGAGGAGCATTAATTGGAGATACTCCATACATTCTTTGTTTAGTCTCTCATACGATATGAATTATTACAGGGGGTTGATGCGTTTCAAATGTGTATCTCTCACCTCAATATTGCCATCTCCTGGCCTAACAGGATTAAGCAAGACGCTCACACGGGCTTCTCTATTGTGGAGCAAATAGTTAGCTTGTGCCAAATGTGTCAGAGGGAGTGATTACACCCCTCAGTGGCCAGTTGGCCCAACACTCCGCCCCCAGTGGCCAGCCCTGTGGGGGCTGTCAGGACCAGGCAGACTGGAGCTTGGTATGGAGCCAGTCTCACATTTAACAGCCAGCTCTCGCCCAGCCCAAGTGTCATCTGCACCTGCCAATGGGAAACAGTTCTCACCCATCAGATAATGGCTCAGAGGAAATTGCTTCAAGAAGGCAACATTCTAGGATGGCAATATGGAGATGTGAAATATATTCAAGGAAGGAAGAGGAGCGGAGGGACCAGGTCATTGAAAAGGCAAAACATTTGCATTGACATACACACAGTCATAGACACACACACTCACGGAATCCCACATAAATATACTCATGCACCCACACACACAAGCTAGGAGGCTATACTTAATCTCCCTGCTTCGAATAATAGAATCGTCCTAATTTATTCACAGCCTGGACTACCAAGTAAATTCTTATTTACCTCACCTGATATAGTAACAGCCAACAACGCAACAGGAATATGGAAGGCAGGCGCGCGTGTGTGTGTGTGTGTACATCCTCGCTGAAAGACGCACTCAAACAAGGAGATTTTCTGCACTGTAGCATCTGCTCTGACCAGTTCGGCAGTGACGTGGAAAATGAAAATCAAAGTGAAAGTTGGATAGGGAGATGTCAAGTCAATATGTGCCTGCAATCATCACACAGAATATCACTGGAGGTTAATGTGCAGGCCTGCTGATCTTTTGGGGCCCTCTTCCATGTAGCTTAAGGCGGTGAAATTCAATATGAAGCATGAAATGTGAAGTAGTCATCATAATTGGATTGAAACCCACAGTGGATCCTTTACCAACAGAAAGTACAAAGAGGCCACACAACACACTAAGAGGAGGAGAGATGGTTTCTCTCAGGATCCAATTGTTTGGTGCACTATTTTTTGCGTTTGCTCGTCTCTGCCCAAATTAGACTGTTATCCACTGTCAGGACTACATGTTCTCTCAATCAGGTGTTCCAAACATTCATTCATAATCTATTTCGCGAGGAGATTAATGATCTGTGTCTGAAGCACGCGCATGCTTTCAGGATGTGTTATTGCTTGAAAGTCTTCTGATGTTAACAGGGCTACACTTCAACCTGTAGATGGCACTCTCTTCCCTGGTTTTAATCCAAATCTGGTTGACTGCCAATTTCAAAATGACTGGCCTCAATTCCCCCCCCAAAAACTGCATGTTTTGCTTTGTGTCTCATTATGAGCCTTAAGCAGGTATTTTTTTAACGACGATGAGACAGGACGTTGCGTTTTTCCGCTCAGTGCTCAAATTATAAGGATGAATATGCTTTTGTGCAACAGTAGCATCTACCTGATGGTACATATGGTCAAAGCTTATTCAAAAACACTTATGCATAATGAAGAGCAGCTAGCAACTGTTGTTCCAATCGTTCTCAGGCAGCGAGCATTAGTTACACAGTGGGGAATGGTTGGAGTGGAGTGGGGGTAGAGGAACCTCAGCCAAACATGATTTGTCTCTGAATACTAATGCCTCTTTTGATCTACCTCGGCTTTTAGGAGATTTAAACAACAAAATATGTCTTTCCACATTTCTTAATAGTCTCAGCCTTTTGTTACCAACATGAAGAAATCCTAGAAACGTGTTTACACGGCATCCATATTAATGATCTGGATTTGTTTAAAACGTGTAGAGTCCACTGAGATCGTATTAGAAGGAAACCCTGTATTATTCATGCTCGGCCCTAATAGACTAATTATTTCATCATAAAATAGTAAGGCTGTTTTATGATTTTCTTATGTTATGCATTTATTTCCATAATTGATCTTTGTTTTACAAATTTATATTTTTTTGTTGCTCCTCACATGTCCTAAATTCAAAAGCTATGCAAAAGACATTTCGTCCCTCCTGAAATGATTCGAATTCATTAATTATAGAGCTGAGGCGAAAACAAAGAGGAAACTAACCGGAAGGAAAAAAACAATTACACCTAATAGCATCAAGGCTACAAGTACCTATATGTGAGTTAGATGGCCCTTAAAGCTATTTAGGGGGCATATTGTGACAGAATGTGAAGTGTGATTAGGGACAGTATGTTAAACATTTGGCCCGTTGTAATCAGTTGGAGAGCTGTGAGGATGAGCTGTGATTGGGGGGTTATCTGTCCCTGTAACGCCACAGGAGGTGCCAAAAGCAACAGAGACCACAAGCCAGTCTGAGCATTTGGCACCTCCACAGCTGCTGCTCACATGCCTCCACCAAAGGCCGGTACCAAGAACACGATAATCTTGTTTTATCTGCCTTTCAGACAGCACAAATGGCTGAGATTAAAACCTCCACATGACCCTCACGCCCAGAGCAGTGACATGTATACCCCCAGTTTATTAGAGCACCTAAGGTTAAAGTGAGATGAGGAAACTGATAAGGGGATGACTGGAAATGGCTGGATGGGTTTCCAGCCTTAACAAAGAGTATTTGCCTATCTAAATTTAATAAACGCTGTGTGATGAAATCAAGTCTATCACTCTTCAAGGCAGTATTGTTATTTAAAATATCCCATTTAAGTATTTAGCATCATGGCTTATGTATACATTATTTATAGGCCAGGTACAATAATATCTACAGGTTTGTAACCCTAATTTTAGAGAGGTATACTTGTTATTATATCTCAAAGGAAATGTATTATATCATTCAAATGGTTCATGTCTTTCATGTCTGTTTATAACTAATGATTTCATCGCTTTCTTTTGTTTTTTAATTTGTGCTTTTTAAAATGTCAGATGACCTTAATGGTGATGGTAGGTATTTTAGCTAAGATGATCATGTTGTGTGGCTTGTGTTAACATATTTCAGTCCTGCAAATGTATTGATATGAAATGGGTGAATTTTGATATTATTTGACCTGCAGGACATGCAGCATCTACAACTGTCATTAAGTAGACGGTGTTGTAACACAGCAGCATTTGTTGTTTCGAACTCAAGCCAGAACGTTGGAAACAAATCTGATTCATATTTTTATTCTGTTTCATGTTGCATGCATAGCTTTTCTATTGTGTTATGTGCATATATGGCTCCCTGTATTGGTATAGATATGAGCAGGTTTGTGGTTATATATTTATATATATATATATTATATATTATATATTTATTTATATTATATTTAGGAATATATCCAGACAAACCAAAACTCAACGATAAAACACAGATTTCTACCAGTTCACCCCTTTATCTCTATGTTTACAAAAACATAGAGATGTAAAAAAGAATGTCCTAGCGTCTCGTTAAAACGCCACGCTTAACGAGACTGGAGACTGACATTTTCTTTTTACTGTAAAACGTCCAAAATATAAAACAATTAACTTAACAAAAATAGCATTTCTATAAAACCTTTTTAAAAACGTTTCTGAATCTCAAATACTGGGAACCTTGAGGCTATGGAGGTGAAACCTGGCTTACAATTTACGAGCAGCGGGTGACATACTGGCTATTATAAAAGGTGGGCCTTTGAGACATTTGTTCCCAGTGGCATATGCCAGGATTACTACTCCCGGTGTCACCAGATGCTTTTTCTGCCTTCCTACCTGGTGGCGTGTGGGGTAGAGAATCTTCAAATGGCCTTCAAATGATGTCAAAGACTGGCTGACATTTGACTGATTCCTTACCTTCACCCTTATTACTGTAATATTGACAGCCAACGCTAGATTAACAATATTCTTACCATTAATTAAAATAACCTCAGTGAGAGAACAGATGGCCAAACCCATTAATGCTCTTACTGTCACCACACACGTCTTAATCAAGCAGTGATCTGCATTAATCACCTGACTTAAGTGACACACAAGTATCACTCCTGTGTTAGCCATGCTTTGTTTGTGGTTTAAACCTCTGGTGACCTTATAATGGTGTAATTTATACTAAGGCACTCAAACACATCGAAGGATACATGAAGAAAATCACAAATGTACAAGTCGTCACCTGCGTAGCCGCTGTTTTAATCATTATGTCTGCGCTTATTTAATTTTAGACTGAGATGTTTTCATCTACAGCTGCTCAGCTGTTACCTTGAACTCGTTGCAACACAAAGTGGTAAGAGCGTGATAAGATTAAAGCATAATCCTCTTAGTGGCAAACAACTAATTTGGCTAATAATTCTGCTTTACCTTCTGACTCCTCAGAGCCACACAATCCTGGATTTCAACACCCAGCCAGCATGGGACTGCTGTGCTGAAGGCTTTGTGTGTCTGGTAATGGCAGAAAAGTATCTTATGTTTGATCCCCCTCTGGCACAATGTTCATATGTTCAGCATGATATTGTTTTAAATAAAATAGAGATGGAGAGCGGAAAACATAACCAAGGAAGGAGTAGATAATGAGAGAGAGAGAAGCAACACTTCTTGTTTACACTCAACATCAGAAGATTTCCCACTTGATGTTGAAAACCACAAGTGGGGATGCAACGATGTTGCACCTCAGAGATTAGGGATATTTAATTGTACTGGCCTGTTTCGCGTATAGCCCAGAATAACACTTAATCTTCAGCATTTGTGGGGGGAAAAACACTTGTTGGTTTGATGTCTTGTGAATTTTAAAACCAGCTCATAGCACTTCTGCTGTAATGGGATGCGACTAAAGCACATTACAAGTTCAATAGACAAACACTGCAGCTATCCATGGCACACAATATAAATTGGCTTACTCTGAAGCAGTGTTTAACAGTTTGTTATTATCTTGTTCACATTGCCTGGTATTCTAGCCAGGAATATATGAAATAAAATGTATTTTTACATTTAGAAAGCTAAGTATGCCCTGTTGTGCTCCTTTTTATTTGACTTGTGTGCCAGTCATATATATTTAACATATAAACACCATGTTCTAGCTACATACACTTGGTACCAGAAGAACTCAGGCCAAAGGTCAATGGTTGACTTGATGGTCGTATCATCAGATCTGCAGTCGGGGACATGAAGTTTGAGTGGGCCGTGTTCAAAGCCTCCACTATTTCAGAGGCCAGAATTGTGGTCGGACACCTGAGAACCCTGTGAGGAGGCTTTGAGGCTGAAGAAGCAGGCTTGGTTGGCCCAGTGATGTCCTGATGCACCGCACACGCACCAGGAGGAAGGGCATCGGCACCGATGGAGCGTGGAGAATTTGTTCCGTGTCAGCAGCAATGTGAGCTTTGTGGTGAAGAGGGAGCTGAACCGGAAGGCAGAGCTATTGATTTACCAGTCGATCTACGTTCCAACCCTCATCTGGGTGGTTATAGTTATGAGCTGTGGGAAGTGACAGAAAGAATGAAAGAGGCCGCAACGAGTGTTCTCTGTAGGATGGCTGGCCTTAGAGATGGGGTGAGGAGCTCAGATATCCTGAGGGAGCTGGAGTGGAGTCAGCTAAGTGGTTTGGGCATGGGATCTGTAGGATTTCCTTTGGATGTTTTCCCGGCATATCCAATTGGTAGGAGACCTTGGGGTGGACCCAGAACCCGCTGGAGGGAATATATCTCATCTTCTTTGGAAACAGCATGAGATCTGCCAGGAGGAGCTGAAACACGTTGCTGGGGAGACACCCGGACTACCTTCGTCTGCTGCCACTCCAACCTGGCACTATAAACGTCAGAAAATGGATAGATGGGTGGACATTTAGTATAAAAGCAAAAAAATTGGGCTGATATAACACTGTAATTGTGGCAGGACAGAGCTACCCCCAACTACTCTGGCTGACACAGTATCACATAGTCTGTCTGGTCTCTGTGGCTGTTGTGTGCTTTTTCACACCTCCCTATATGTGCCCTCTTGGGGGCTCAGACAGCTTTAACCTACACTTTTGTGAGGTGTCAAGGGCCCTTTGAAGGTCCATAGACGTCTTTTAATCAGCAAAAGTTAATCACCCATATGGCTGACAAAGGTCTGGTTGACTCATGCTCTTTTGTTATCACTATGGAGTTGTTCCAGGGGAGTGTGTCCTGTGTGTCTGTGTCTGTGTGTGTGTGTGTGTTTGAAGGGGAGGGGGGGATCATTAAATTAAGTTTATTCGTCTGACTTCTTTGTTCTTCTGACTTCGAAGGCTCTTGTTTTCTAACTTTTGTTGAAAATGGTACATTAAGTGGATTTGAGTGTTTATTACAATGGCTGGTCTTGATTACCCATTTCCTCTAACATGTCTCATTGACAATGTGGGTGTCCAAAACAGTACACTAATCACATTACACTTGTCTGACGTTGGTGGTTTTCTTTACTGCATTGCACTTAAATTCCTCCTCCGCTATTTGAAGAGATGAGACAATGTTAATGGCTGCACGACAGAAAGAAATACTTTATTATGTCATTCATCGAAGGGCAATATTCACATGAATAGGTATTATTCTGAGAACAAAATAATGAAATACATGTTTATGGATTCATCATTTCGTTTTATTGCACTTTAATGTCATAGTACGGCTTTTGATGAGAAGTGTGCGATTATAAATAGTTGTGTATGAATAACAATAAAAGTCATCAGGCCCTACAGTCATTCATAATAATATGTCTTCTTCCAGTTTCCCATGTTGGCATTTCCACATGCTTTTATACAGCAGTGTTGGAGTGTAACTAAGTACTAAGTACATAAGTACTTTACAGCAATATATATTTCAGCTGACATCAATATTTAGTTGCT
This sequence comes from Cyclopterus lumpus, assembly GCF_009769545.1. Taxonomy (NCBI): domain Eukaryota; kingdom Metazoa; phylum Chordata; class Actinopteri; order Perciformes; family Cyclopteridae; genus Cyclopterus; species Cyclopterus lumpus. The sequence continues at coordinate 9,607,781 of NC_046986.1, forward strand.
AGTTAGATGATACAGTCAAATAATTATACAGAGTTAAAGATTACATTACCCAGCGCAGTCATTTTCCTCAATCTAATTTTCTCTAACTGATACACACAACTAATCAATCCTTCAGGCGTTCAATAGGTAGACTTCAGCTTCTCCGGTGACACTGTAGTCCTATTAGAGTCCCCTAAGTGATTAACTTAGTTAATTGATTGCCATGTTCAGATTTATTTAAGTCGCACTGATTCATCAGCCTGATTAAAGCCACACAATGAGTTTATCTAATAAACCATTTGCTCCCACAAAAGTGATCAGCATGTTCGCTGCAGAGCCCAAACGTGTCCCTGTTGGTGCATGAACCACTGGAAGGCCATTGGTCGATGGGGCAGCCTATTTGCATACAGCGGGGCTTATAGACCCACACAGCAAAGTCAGAGTTGAACACAGTTGTGATTTGACCTGACGTAGCACGGGTGGTGAATTGTTTGCATCATTTATGACTCTTTTTTTTGTTGTTAGCTGCACTTTGTAACCCCTCAACATGGGATTTTGCAAGATGTCAGAGATGTTGCTGTGCACGGTGCTCTCTTTATTTGTATACTCTGCTCAGAGTACAACCACAAGGTATTTCACCTATGAAGAGGATGCACCTGGAACGGAGATAGGCAATCTGTCCCAAGATTTAAAGATTGATCCGGCTGATGACCCCGACACGTCGTTCCGCTTCATGCAAGAAAACAACTCGTCTGTGATTGACATGAGGGAGATGGACGGACTCCTGAGTGTGGCGGAACTGATTGACAGGGAGCAGCTCTGCCCCAGGTCTCCGCGCTGCTTCATCACCTTTGACGTCGTGGCCTTCTCGAAAGAAAAGTTTCAACTCATCCACGTGGAGATCGAGGTGAAAGACATTAACGACCACTCTCCTCATTTCCCACGGAACGAGACCAACCTGGAGATCGTGGAGAACGTCCCGCTGGACTCCAGGTTCCCACTGCAGATCGCCCTCGACCAGGACGTGGGGGAACACTACATCCAGAGCTACAACATCTCTGCCTCTGGTCATTTCGCCGTTGAGGTGCGACATCGGGATGATGGAGTGAAGTTTGCTGAGCTGGTGCTGGTGAGGGAGCTCGACCGGGAAGTGGAGGACCGCTTCACCATCCGAGTCACCGCCACTGACGGAGGAGTGCCGGCCAAGTCCGGCTCAATGGTGGTCCACATCCGCGTGCTGGACTTTAATGACAACAGCCCGACGTTTGAACACAGCTCGCTGAAAGTGGAGCTGAATGAAGACTGCCCCGTCGGCCACAGAGTTCTCAAAGTGCACGCGTTTGACCCCGACGACGGGGTTAACGGCGAGGTGACGTACTCGTTCGCCGACGGGCTGTCGGCAGAAGCCGGCCGCCTCTTCCAAGTCGACCCCTTTTCCGGGGACGTGACTTTGAAGGCGCTGGTTGATTTTGAGAAAAGGAGGTCATATGAGCTGAACATCAAAGCCTCGGATTTAGGCACACACTCTGTCCCATCCAGCTGCAAAGTCGTGATAGACATCGTGGATGTGAATGACAATGCCCCTGAAATCAGCATCAAACCGATGACTTCCAGCACCGATGGAGTCGCTTACATCACAGAAGCTGCAGCCGAGGAGAGCTTCGTGGCTCTGATCAGCACCTCGGACAGAGACTCTGGCTCCAACGGGTACGTGCGCATCAGCCTGCTCGGGCACGAACATTTCACCCTACAGCAGGCATATGGGGACTCCTTCATGATTATTACCAGCACGACTTTGGACAGAGAGAAGATCCCAGAGTATAATTTGACTGTAATTGCAGAGGACCTTGGAAGTCCACCCTTCAAAACTGTCAGACAGTACACCATCCGGGTGACAGATGAGAATGACAACCCCCCTCTCTTCAGTAAGTCATTTTTTGAAGTTTCAGTCCTGGAAAATAACATCCCGGGTTCATATGTAACCACTGTTGTTGCTCGAGATCCTGACGTGGGAAAGAATGCCAAAGTTTCATACAAACTCATAGATTCAGAGGTGACAGGAGGATCTCTAATGTCCACTTATGTTTCAGTGGATTCACTCTCGGGTTCTTTGTACACTTTGAGGTCTTTTGATTATGAGACTCTTCAGCAGATTGAGCTGGTCATCCAAGCTGAAGACAGAGGTTCCCCCTCTCTTTCAAGCACATCAACAATCAGAATTAAAGTTGTGGATCTGAATGACAATTATCCATACTTCACCTTCCCCGTCCTTGTGAACGACTCTGCTGATATCCCTCTGCCTTTGAATGCACCCACTGGCTATCTTGCCCTTCGCGTCTCAGCTGAAGACGATGACGAGGGAGTGAATGGCGAGCTCCACTACCAAATTGTACAAGGTGACCCGCAGCTCTTTACAATGAACAAAGACACTGGAGAAATTGCTTTGAAACAATGGCCGACATCTGAAATCGGAGACGTGCTGGAAATGAAAATCGCGGTGAGTGACAATGGCAGATCCCCGCTCGGTAGCAGTGCCACCATTAGGTTTGTCGTCTCAGACACACAGCCCTCGGAAGACCAAGTTGTCATTGTGTTGCGGTCAAGCGATGAAGAAGGCTCCGGCTTGGACGGCTCACTAATTGTCATTATTATGCTCAGCGGGGGCTGTGCATTGTTGCTGATTGCAATAATGGTTGTTGTTGTGACGTGCAAGCTCAGCCACGGACGGAGAAGCCGTGGCTCCAAGAGAGAAGCCCGTCACAGCCTGTTCGACGGAAGGCCCATTCCCATGCTCGGCTCCACCGAACAGAACATGTACACCGGACAACAAGGCTTCTTCCACGAGAGAACCTCCTCGTCCCTGGATGATTCCTGCCTGTATGAGCAGAGGAGTGGGGACTCAGAGACAAAGGTGAGTCAACTACAGGGATATTTTTTATTTTGATCTCTTATTTTCATGTGCATATGATGTTCCCAAATGCTGCCTTGATCTCTGTGCCAGAAATGGAAACTGAGCTCTCTGCTGTCATTCTGTTTGTTCCCTTAGATGTTCCTGCCCTCCAAGCCTTTCCAAGCAACATCTGTGTGGCAAGGTGACAAATACTGCTTGCAAGTGAGGTAAGACAACTAAATTAAATTTATTTTCTCAGATAGGATATGATTTATTCACAGTCAAATCTGGCTGAACACAGGGGGCACTTAACATGCACCGTGCATGCATTGTGTTGCTTGTGGCGTTCCTGTGGAATGAGGTTAGATGGGAAGGATAGAGACAGGCCTCGCATGTGAAAAAAATAGATCAATAATCAAGCTAATGTGCTGCAGTGGTGGCTCATACTGTATCCGTTGATTGTGTTTGCAGTGGCATTGGCAACAGCGACCAGCTGAGCGTAAAGGACAGTGGGAAAGGGGACAGTGACTTTAACGACAGTGACTCTGATATCAGTGGCGACGGAGGCAAAAAGAACTTCAGCACCTTCCAACCAAAGCTTAAAGGTACGTCTTCTTCTTTCAAGATTTGGCATCACACACTACATACAGCTCAACATAAATATTCACCAGAATAAATGTGGTTTCTAATTTCTGCATCAACAATTTCTCATCTTTATTCTTCTCTCTTTTTTTCATTTTTATTTCAGGTTCATCCAGCACTGCTAACAGCTTGTCGGGGGATTGCCAAAGCATGTACTGTGCAGTACCACCGCAGAGCTTCAGAGGCCCCATAGACAATGCATACACCATCGGATTCTCCCCAGTACCAGTTTTCAACAATCCTCATGGCTATCCTCACTTTTGGAAGGACACTTATGGCACAAATCGCCCAAACTCGAGGACCAGCATTCAGACCTTCTCCAAGACCGGGACCCTCCCGTCTTACTTTCCTCAGCAGCAGCGCGAAGCGGGTGTCGGACCTGATGAGCTCCACAACCAGAGTCCAACTATTGTTACTGTGGCCACGGCATCAGAAGTTGCCACTATCTTTTAAAAACTGTGTTCATGAGCTAATTGAGATGTATTTCGAGGATGTAAATATTTGTAAAAACTGGTAATTGCTATGAAGTCAACAGGTGTATATATTTTCTTTCAGTTGATAATAATTATTATAAAATGTTTAATGTTTATTCATGTCACGTTTTTTCAAAAATACTGTATTATATGATGCACACTGGTGTTTCTTTGCCCAATAAAAGTGTGATTTGAATTATAAAAAAAAGGGTAATATTTTCAAAAAATAATCTCAAATACGACGATTGTCACTAATATAGCGAGATCAAACAATCTATTTAACTGAGAAACATTGCATTTTGAAGATTCAATATAATCCCCTTGCTAGTTGAAACATGTTTGAATGTGTGAACACGTAGAACACTCCCTCCAGTTTGAATCTACATGATCAAGACTGCAGTCAGTGATGATCAGATGTAAAATCTCAAGCTGCTGCATTACCTGGGAGACTGCCTTTGAAGACTCCTAGGTTGCTGGGTTGAGTTTTTTTGCATGCAAATGAGTAGAGTAGAGCCGGTACTCGAGTGGAAAATAAAGTATAAACCATTATTCCTACAAAACCATGCTGTGAGTTGTCACACCTGCTTCTAGTCTTCTAAATAATGATAATTCCTGTACACAACACTGTACAGCATGTATTAGGATGCGTGACAAATTCCTGACTGAGCTTGTGCTTTGTGAGGGGCGAATGTTTAGCTCTTGTATATTGACTTAGCTATAACATGGGACAGCATATTCACAGGATGAAATACAGTTTCCTCATGTAAGTCTGAATACTCTGACTTTGATAAGCTTTATTGTCCTATTTGCAGAATAGGTCACTTTTATTAAATTCAATACATTCATCATGTGTAGGGCAAGTGCAAACTGTCCCTGGTCCTGAATGATTTATTGAGTGTAAAAACCATAACCAACACTTGACAAACATCACCCTGAATACTTGTTAGTAGTTGTTGAGCTTTTATACGTATAGCTGCAGCATACAAGTTGTACAACATTTGCATTATTCCCTCACTCGCATCTACCAAAAATAAGCAGCAACATAATTTCAGTAAATGGAGGACACACAAATGCAAGACACCAGAAAGTCTAACTAAATTATGCAAGATAAAGTCAATTAAATACATATCTTAATCTAGGGACCATGTCCATTGGGAGGTTCATGGGTTTTCATCAGCAACTTCAAATGAACAGTATTGCTTTTCATCAACATTTAAGTTGAGTAACTAAAAGGCTAGTCTGAGAAAATATGCATTTAACATGATATTAAATACCTGCTGAATTTCATCTGCTCGTGCACTACGTTACAGTATTTTGTCCTCATTATTTTTAAGGTCACTTTAAATGAGTCTTTGATGCATGAACGCAAATGAGACAAGAAAGAAAAAGGGTTGTTGCAAACTACATAATAGCTATCTAAGGGCCAGTCCTGAAGAGAAAATAAATAGTTTCCAACACTGCTGCCAAGGAAGAGCTATCAGTGGAAGCTGACGGCAAACTGAGCCATTATTTTTTCTTCTTCTCTGTTTTCTGTTCTTTCGCTGGAAAAGGTGGCTAAGAGCAGGGCTCATTTGCATAAGCATAAATACCTGCTTTTTGATAGCTGTGATAAAAGCTAGAATAGAGTGGATTAGATACCTTTTAAACTGTAAAGCACTATGCAGAGCTCTCACACGGTACCACCATGTGACTCATGAATAGAGAACAGTGTTCCATTTGTTTTCCTTCATAAGTACCTTTGATCACTATTTTTGAATTTTACCACTCCCAATCTGCAAAGACACTGCAGTTGTTATTCTCTTTATTTTAGGCTCAGAGTCCACTGAGGATTCAAGGGCATGTGCTACAAAAGGCAAAGCAATAAGAAAGAAGGTCATATTTGTGCCCCCAGTGATGTGCACGGGTCTGACAGAGCCAATTGTACAGCGAGGGAAAATGCATTTATCAATCAATACGATGTGATTCCCTTCGTCGTTGCTTTATATGCACCTTGTAGGTCAAATCGCTGTGCGTTGACCTGACAATTTGAGCCACGAGGTATTATTCATCTGCACAGCTTGGTATAAAATGTGTGCCTGTTTGAAAATCACTGCTGGCGGACACTGTGTTCATTCCTATCCAAATGGAGTTCACATTAATATCCCGCAGCAGCTTTTTACAACACATTTGAAATCTCTTGAGGTAATAGAAAAATTATGTTTTAGAGACGGTTTTCAGCTCATCAGTAGTCTGCTGACAAGTGAGGCAGATGTACACTGGTCATTTCTAGCCTCTGCACCTGTTGGTGGTGGCTTTACTTTTGATAAATGGCTATCTGTATGACTGTGATTATGTTGTTATGGCCTCTGAGCATCTCAAGTTTAGATCCCCGGTGTACCAAGTGTGTTAAGATGCAGTATTTGTAAATCGATTTCATTTGGTGCTTCAGGGCCATCCCACAATGCAATAGTTTTCACGACTCGCACCTCATCTCCATCTTAGTCTCAACTGCCAAGTGTAGGTATTGACTTTTGGATGTTTTGAATTGTGGGCTCGGTGTGTGAAAAAAAATAACACCATTTATTTTCCACTTGACAGTTTGTATAGAAGGAAAAGTTGTTCATCCACCATAAAGGTGTCTGCGTCATTTACAATAAATTATATCTGACCAAGCTGATGGGATGTTGTTGGCTTCATCCATCGTCTAAACATACACCAAGTCGTATAGTTATCCACTGCTCTTTTGTCCCTTTTCACCCACAGTCCAGGCCAGTTCAGATGTTAGATGTAATTTAAAGGAATAGTTTGATATCTTTTGGAAAATATGCTCATTCACTTTCTTGCGGAGAGTCAGATGAGAAGATTGATACCACTCTCTGTTTCCAATCTCTATTATGCTGCTAGGCCTGGCTCCAACTTCATTGAGGGACAGACACAAGAGTGGTATTGATCTTTTTATCTATCTCTCGGAAAGAAAACAAATAGGGCTAATTCCCGAAAATCCCAATATTCTAATCTGAGAATGTTGCTTTCTTTCTATGTAAAATGATGTAACATTCTTTCTGCGTCTTAATGCTTCGTTTTGAATTGATTCACGGTTTTATTTTTGATTCTGAATTACATTTTTATCTGTATAGTAGCTTCCTTGTCACACATTACTTTGTTGTATGTTAAATATACAGTTTTTGTATCCATGATTTTGTAGACTTAAAATGTTAGGTTACATTCTTTTTATCTTTATATGATCATTCAGACGTACTGTTTGTATGAGAAAACAAGGAGAATTGAAATATTTTGTCTTGAAAACACTATATTGTGTTAATATTACACTATACGTAGTTTGACATTAACTATACTTAGAAGTGCAAAGTGTAGCTAAACTGGGAACTATTGATTGCATGCTTGAACATGTTGTAATTATGCCACTCAATTAAAAAGCTGGAAACAATTCTGGCTGTAGCTATGACATTTAAAAGAGATTGAAGACACATAAAACACAACCATTATGTTTATGTGTCTTCTTTTTGAAAATCCACTAACAGTAGGCCATTGAGAATAGAAGGATGTGAATATGATTTAGATGAAGATTTCCAAAACATGAACATCAGTGTGTGAACTTCTCTCAAGACATCTGGGCTTGTGTGGGTTTGAATTGAGTCATTTGATGTGATTGATTTGATATATGTACTGCTTTAATATGATGTGCTGGATTTACTTTGTATCTCGAAAGTCAGAGACAAATAATGAGAGAGAGAAGTCGCACTAACAACAATTCATCATTGTAAAAAATAATCAATTTCAAAGGAAATGTTGTCAGTTGATATGCTGTAGAAGTCCTCTAGCAATTTCAGCTACCCAATCAATCATTGCTGTTTAACATCATCATTTTAGGCATTTCCTCAATTTCTAAATCTTCAAAACAATAAAAACAGTGATTCTAACCACCATTAGCAATATCTGTCTGTTCTATTTATACCACTAGGGGGAAACATCCTTCTATGCAACCTCAAAACATGCTGAGGGAACATCATTCCTACATGTGGTCCACAGTTTTATGTCCAGCAACATGGGTAAAACATAATAAGAACACTATGATTCAACAAACTAAACCGCTTATATAATGCGTTTCTTTTATGACTGGTTCATTAGAACTCAAGCATCTGTCTCTGCTAAAGCCAGGAGGTGTGATTCATGAGTTGTTGCTATGCTATTACAAAATGTCAGTTTTTAATGGAGTTCTACTTAGTGCCACACAAAGCCTGTGTTCAACTGTAACATAAGGGTGGAGCATTAATGTGTCAGTACTTTTTATATTCATGCTATTTAAGACGTGTTCTTTCATTGTAGGACTAGAGCTTTCAGGGAAAAGTTCAACATACAGCAGTGTTGTTGTTGCTGTTTACATTTCATTCAGTGCGACTGGTGATTTTAATGTTTCACTCCGGGTTTGTATTTTCTGGAGGTTTTATATATGTTGAATTCAATCTGTGAACAAACAAACAAATGAGTATAATCTAAGGGGCTATGGCAATCAGACCATCAAGTGCTCATTTTCCGATGGGTTATTCAATGGCACACTCACTCTATTTTCCCACGGTCTTCTCTTGTATCTTTATCTTAAACAGAACCGAGAACCAAGCACATTCATATTCTTGTTTGTGCCCTTACTGTAAAACATATTCATTATTCCATAGAAACAGCAGGAATAAATAATTCACATTTCTATTGAACGCATTTACAATACTCTATAACAAAAGCTGGAATCCCAATTGAGCTTGTATTCAATGATGAGCTGTTATTATGCATCTTTATAAATAACAAATATCATAGTGTGCATGAGTGAACAGCGTATTCTGAATGTTACCCTCAGTGACAGAAGAAGCAACAATAAACACAAATGATCTCCCTTCAAGCCTCTTTATTATATGGCGTGTATACAAACAGATTCAGAAACAGAATGCTTCTCATCTCATCTGGCTGACAACCAGAGGAATATTAATTCAGTTTATCACTGCATAAATGTGCATGTGGAGTGGCTGCTGCTTCCTCACCTCAGTCGCAGACGGCTTGACCTCTGTCTTAAACAGTAATGGCAATGCCTGCAGGTCTCCATCTAGCGAGTGTGTCAGCTCACACATAGAGCTCCGGTCCTGAGCTGATGATGATGATAAATCTTTGCCAGTTGTTCACCAGTTGATTGTGGTTTACTGCTGAGCCGGGAGAGTGTCAGTGTGGGCCGTCGTGGAGACAGCTGTCAAAGGAAACACAGTCTTTATGCTGTTCTCTGCTATATGGAAGAGAGAAATAAGGGAGAGGATGAGAGGAAGAGTAGGAGGACAGAATAATATGTTGCATCAATCAGTCTAAATTACTTGCTTATGTAATTAGCAAACAATGTTTTGTTTCTCCGGTTCCCTGAAGTTATTAGGTTCACAGTTAACCTTGAAGTAATTGGAAAGGCTTCGTTGATGTTTCCCTATCTGTATGAGACTGACAGTTTATTTTTCTTCTCTGGATGGCTTCCCTCCTCTTTCATGTTGCTACAGTATTTATGAATTTGTTTCCTTTCACTTTACAGTACTGCCTAATACTAATTGGTGGTGAGTTATATGGGTTATTCACATCCTACTAGGTGTCATGCTGTCTTCCTTCCTTCCCGATATTAACATCACTGAGAATTGTCGAACCTAATAACATGGTGTTGTTGCTCTGGTTATACTGCTGCACAAATTACACCTTCGTAGAAAATGGGATAATCTCAAACATAAATTTATACACTAACTGTGCAGCCACTGCTTCTCCAACGAGTCCCTGACATTTTAATGTGATGCTTCATCTGCAATTAGACATGCACTGCATGGCCATTGGCTTATTATTATTTAGTGTGAATTACTAAACGTTCACTTTGGACTCCTCTTAATTTGAAAGGAGAGCTCAGTGCGGGGCTTTGTTTCGCCTTCCGTTCACATTAAGCATTAATAGGTTGGACAGTGTTTCACTAAAAAATGAATTTAGCTGCCATGGTTTTGATGACTTCCATGTCAGTGGCATGCCACAGGATACAATGTGGTTGTAAGTGGAAAGACTCAGAACTGGGATGATGAGCCTCATACATGTGAGAAAAAGTTGTCCCCTCAGTGTTTAAAAGTATGGGATAAAAAACATCCAAAGATGAAAAAACAAAACAAAAAAGGTAAAGCAATCTGTTACGGAACATCTTGGAGTGTTTGCGTATAGCCAATGCTTTGCTCAGTTTGGTTCCTTTTATATTTTTCACAGAAAAAAAAATATATTTAATTTTCTGATAGTCTCTCGCCTCTGTCGGCCACTACGCTGGATGGATATCTGCCAGAGAAGTTAATTTAAATGACTTTTTGAGGATGGTGATTGATCCATTGCATACTAAATATGTTCTTCTGGCCTTTGATGAAGTGTCACCGCAGAAAGAATAAGGAAATGTCATGAGCTCTCCTAAATCACTGTGCTATTGTGTCTGTCTATTATCACTGTTCTATCTAATTATGGAAGCGCTGCTCGTTCCACGGCTCGCACCTTCCGGTAATCCCACCCAGAATACTGAAAGCTAGTTATTGTCAACATTAGAAATCCTATGATGAGTTTAGCATACTGTAGTATTCTTTTTAATACACTGACATTTGAAAAGTATTTTTCTTCTTGCTCATGTCTAATATTTCAAATATATAAAAACAAAAAGTGCTTTGTTTATTGTTTTCTTTGGGATTGTCAAGGATCGTGGAGGATGAGGCAGGTTTTCTTTTGTTTACCCAAGCAGATCACAGTCTGGGTCATATTAGGGATGTTTACTCCTCCTGTCAAAGGATAAGTTGTATATTTTAGCTCAGGAAATGAAAAATGTAGTGGCATGCTGTGTACAGACACCACAGTAATGTCACCTTGAGTGAGCACTTCTCTTGTCTGGAGTGGCAGGTGATATCAGAGGACAAACTCCATTTTGACCTTGTGTTCACTCATCACAACAAAAAAACACAAGAGAAGAGCAGCAGCGGGAGAAAAAAAATTGAAAAAGAAGAAATCACACCCATTACATTTAAAATGTTATTGCTTCAGTCAGCTGATATCACCGGCATGGCTGCAGATAACTGCACTTCGCTCTGTCTGGAGCAATGGATGGTTAGATTTGATGTTTACAGTGTTATTAAAAATGCAAAAGAACAACAAATCTACATTAACATTCAGTGCCGTAGAGGTGTGATTGAATCCATCATTAACTAAGTCATTTTCGTGGCCAGCATAGCAACACCGTGACCTCCATTATTTCCCCTTTGAAATTGCATTCACTTTATTCGCCTCTTTGGCTCTCCAATACCTTGAATCATTTCTCCTGGGAGGTGTATTTTTTTCTAACATGCTGCTTCTCCTCCAGTCCTATGGAACCAGCAATTCGCTCACACTGTTATGTGGGACACTTGAGCTAAGAGGGAGACGAGGCAGCTGGCACAACCTTCCGGAGACTGTGCACTAGATTCAGCTCAGGGAAATTTAGACAGGGGCCCTCGAAGATAAACTGGCACACATGTTATATTTATCTTGATTATACATGGATCTTTTGTGGCGCAAATCAAATCAAATCTTTTGATGCATGAGCATAGGTACAGATAAAGATTGATTTAGTTTTGAGTTTACTCTAAACTTGTGTACTCCCAAAGTCTCCTTACTGTAAGCAAATAAGCTTTATTATCTACTGTATATGATTCCTAAAGGACTATTCATAATTTGGGGAAATGCCCTTTGCTTTCTTTCTGAGAGTTAGATGAGCACATTGATACCACTGTGGAGCTAAAGCCAGGAGGAAATTAGCTTAGCTTAGCTTAACATAAAGACTTGAAGCAGTTGGAGACAGCTAGCCTAGATCCGTCTGAAACTGAAGCATTTATCTATCAGCACCTCTAAAGCTTACTTATGAACACCTTGTTTGTTTACTCCATGCAAGCAGGAAGGTAATAATTACAAGTCGTGTTATGGTGAATTGCACGCTGTAACCTTTGCTTGGAAAACTGGGATCTGGTAATCAGGTTGAGGTTACCTGGCAACTCAAGACGCTGCACAGAAGTGTTGTGTGTATACATTGTTAGATTGTAGCTCCCTCCAAAACCACAAGTTGTCCTTTTTATTTTATGTACAGATTAAACAAACATAATAACCTGTATTAGTTAGTGACGCTGGTAAACGTAGAGTTGATCTTCGGACAGAGCTGTTTCCCCGTTGTACTAATCAATTCTTCTAGCTCCTATTTGCCAAAACATCCAACTGTTCCTTTGAATCAAAGTTTCAGTGCATATTTATGCTTTATTCTCAGGTTGTTTTTCAATAGTTTGACAGAATAATTGTAACTTTAGGTCTACTTACTTGCATTTATCTGCATCTGTCTTCATCCCCAAATGGAGATGGTTCAGCTTTAATCATGTGACAGAAGTATTAAACATATGGTCTCAGATCGTTCTCTGGCCGTCCACTAACTCCTCAGCAAGGAGAACTCTTACCTGTGGACCCTTTAACAGTTCTTGGTTTGGTGTTTAAAGACAGTAGAGGTCGTTCGTTTCCAGTGTTCTTTCAGTCTCTTGTCCAGGTTCCTCGCCATTGCCTCAAAGTACTGCTCCCCGCAGCTGTCACACGGGGTGTCATACACCACTAGTTCTTCACTCCAGGGGGGTTTCTATCTTTAGGGCATACCAGCACAGACGTTAAGGTGTGGAATGGTTTGTAGTAAGTGCTGACACCTTGTGACTTAAAGGCTTTATAGATGTTCTGACATTACAGTATTATCAGAGAGAACAAATGCCTTCAACTGAGCTGCTAAGTGTTGTTGAAAGCATCAAAACCTCCCACTTGAGAATATTATAGGATATTCCTATGATCATCAAACAAGAACTCTCTCAGTAATTGTGAACATGTGTTATATGCTTGTTTTGAAATATGAGCATCAAATTGTTAGTGCATCGAGCCTCTGAAGCTACACGGCAGGTTGTAGAGTACTGGAGTCTAACAAGTTAGGACATGAGGTCATTACTGAGATGAATAATCAATGCATTTCTGGAAGGGTGATTCGTCCTGACGACTGCAATACTGTAGTCTTTCCAGCTCAGGCTTTTTACAATTACGGGACTAATTTGTAATACGAATCCAGATTCTTTAATATAACCTACCTGATTAAATGGTAAATAGTATAGATTGGCTGAAATATTTACGATGCATGTTTTGGCTGCAGTTACAAATATTGGGACCATGTTACATGTACAACATATCAAGATGCAATGTTTGACTGTATTTGATCATATTGCATTGTGTCAGGTTTGACTTAGATCTACTTATTAATAAAGTTGGTAGTTTGTGTTGTGAACAACAGACAAAACCAGCAACTGAAAAAAAAGAATCCTTAGTTTGCTTCCTTGCAGTGAATATTTAACACATTTGACCTCCTGACATGTTGGCTCGTATGAAAGCACTTTGGATCCTGCTTTGTTGTAACCGTGACCCCTGAACATCACAGTATATTCAGTCATGAATTCATGGCGGGTTATGTTTTTTGGTTCAAATGTTTAGATGTGAATTGAATGCACTTCTATTCCAGAGAGTATGAATTGTAATTCTCGTGTGTATTGTGTTTCCATCAGAGAGATGCAATTCACGATTGTTTTCCCAACTGATTAATCAGCAAGTCATTTGGGAGTTATTCAGCCCATATTTGTGTAAACATTTTAAAAGGTACAGACAGTCACGCTCTCGGCTCCTTACCCTCCAAAATGCAGATTAGGTTCAGAGTTTATTAATCCCATTTTACCGACCACCAACTGAAACTCTACCGGAGGCTGTAAGAATCCAAAATGCTTTCAAGTCGGACTTTCAGTTTGGAGAATTTGGCAGAAGGTTGACTTAGCTGTTGGAGCCCCAGAGACTTTCTCTAAAAATCAAATGCAAAAACATCCACTCGTGGCCCCGTACGCGCTGGAGAGCAAGGCTCAACTCCTGGTTTTGATCCTGAAATGAAATGTTGCATTTACATGCAAATCCACATCTGGTCTGTAACAAAACATAATGTATTCAACATGTATCATGATAACAAGGCTTGTGAGATGTGTAAGGCTCCTTTTGTTGCACATACAGTCAGGTCAGCCTCCCAGCCTCGACCCACACGAGGAGTGTCATCCTACAGAAATGCAGGAATAATGGCTACCATTGCAAAGCCACGGTGGGGTCATACTGTGTAAAGAAATCCATTGATGTAAACATATTTGATTATTTATTTTCTATATATATATATATTTGTAGTTGACAGAGACAACAATAAAGGATAACACAAGGAATGATATGCAACAAAGGTCTCCTGCTGGTATCAAACAAGGGGTGATAACATTAGGTGATTGATCTCTATAAATGTAATTTACATTATATTAAGGAGATCACAGTGTGATCCATCAACACGTTTTCAGTAGTTTTGGACTGAGATGTAAGCAAAATAAGGCTATACTTGTTAATAAGTTATATTCATAGTGTTTTTTCTCTGTAGGATTTATTGACAATAAGAACAATAAAAAATATCTCCACACGTGCCTTTAATTTAGAAGAAAAACACCCTTAATTTAAGAAAAACACCCTTAAGAAAAACACCCACGGACATTGAACAATGTTAATGAAAATACGATATTAATGGACACCCCCAGCCCTTTGTTTACTTCACAAAATGAACATGTGTCCCTCTTGATTTGATATTGAGACATGCATAAAGTGTAAGCTTTATCTGCTGCAGTTTCAAGGTCATTGTGCCACCGCACTAGAATGGAAGATAGTTGAATGTAGTTGTTGGTGGTCAAAGCATTGGAAGATGACATGCAACAGCAAAACTGCTTTCTATAAGCAATGTCCTGGTCACTGTGGATAGACTCACAGACCTCTGTGGACAGATTGTGTATCAACTGTTATTATAAGCAAATGCACCCAATGAAAAGTGTGGATTACATTCTGTGGATTATTCTCAGTAACCGGGGAACGTTTCATATCCTGGTGCTAATGAGGTTTTTCAATTATATTTCTTCAATATTCGAAAAACAATGACATTTGATTTTTCATCTACCCCAATATATTGGCTGGCTGCAGAGGTTTCAGAGGTGGATCTCACTACATCAAGGCACATAGAGCTAAACCGTCATGCCTGCTTGCCTAAAAGAAACTGGAAAGAAAAATGGATTCGCCATTCAATTTCTTTTCCCTGTGACTGATTAAGATAATGTTCCCAAAATCTTTCTTTGACTGCTAAAACATTGCTGTACATCTTCTTTCTGGTGTGAAATCAACATGTTTACACAACGTCTCATGGACAAATTTGTTTCCGAGCAGAACTTGTTCTCTCTTGCATTTACTCTGCGGCAAAATGCAATGACTTGTGTTGATCATCATCCCCACTCACCATGCACGATCAGTATTCCAGTGTTGCTGCTTGAGGTGTTCTGCAACCAGCATCGGGCATAAGAACAGAACGACATAAACAACGTCATCTCACCTCTAATCACGCTTATGAGAAAGTGGTAAGTGAAATCGCATGAAAGCGATATACCAAGATATTGCAAGTTTGTTTAAATTAGCATTTTCTGTTTGTCATTTCAACCTCTGTGGAATTACAACAGGTAGGATTTTACACCAACATAATAATGTGCTTTGAGGTAAAAACCAATTCGTCATGAAACAACTGATCCATCCGTGTCTGTTTTTTACTGCCAACAAAGCATCAGAGATGGCGGTTCATTCCAGGGAAGGTTCTGTGGTCTCATTAGAGTAACTTATCCATGACAAAGTCGTCAGCCTCTGCATAAACAAGGCGGCGAAGCCACACATGGGGACGTAGCCTATATTATGGATATGAACCACCCTCTCATTCAGAGTTCAGATCATATTAACGGGTATGACTGTGTGTGAATGCAGACACAATTGTCAATATAGTCCTTTCCTGAGGTTTCAACATAGAGTGAATGATAATTAGTTCCTCTTTGTTGTCCTTATCTCTTACCTGCAGAAATGACCAATTTATGCAGGCTGCACCCTGGCCAGGCAAAGTTGATGCTCCCAGAGGAGGAAAGCAGCAATGTTTCAGACAAAAGAATTGAACCCAGGGACAAATCAAGGTTGATTTAGATCCTGAGCAACATGGAATTAAATGAGGAACCAGGCCACACTGAGCTTGCCCTAATGTTGACACAGCTCCCTGTCAGAGTGACTCTCATAGTGTCCATCCATCGGAGTCCCATGTGCCACTAAGATCTGGTCAACTGAGAGTAAAAATGCAAATGCCATATTGTTGAAATGTGGAGTGAACTAAATGTCAGTCCGTCTTTTCAAATGGAGATATGAGATTGATGTGGATAGGCCATTGAAGACGAGTGTGATAGCTGCAGAAGGCAGGTTATGCCAACAGCTGTGATATTTGAGCTGTGCAATAAGCCTTGTTTTTTTTCAGAAGCATAAGTAATTCTTCTCTGTCCTTTACAGAGATTATCCTGAAAACACCCACAGTCTGTCCTTTATTTTTATCTTGTGGCTGGATTTTTCTCAAAAACTAATGATAACAAGAAACAACACAGGAGACAGGTTTTTCAATTATTGATTACCATATTTATAGTTCTGAATACCCAAAGAGATTCATTGCACTTAGAACAGAGTACTCTGAAGGTGTGTGAGTGTGTGTGGTGGGGGAAGGGGGGGGGGGGGGGGGGGGGGGGGGAGAGAGGGGGGCAGTTAATCTGTACAATTTTGTCATCATTTTTAAAAATTATACATCTGCCACACCACGATCTCCCTCAGAATGACCACTTGTCCTTTTGCTTCTCCTACTACATCCCACACGTCGTCGATCTATTCATAATCACATCCACATGTATTAGGAGCAACACATACATCCACCGGCACGTTTTGTCCCTGTGATGCTGCTGCTCGGTGCGCGCACATCAGTAAATGCATCACGTAGCACTAGAACAGCCCTTCTTCATGCGATCTTGCCAGACTGGAGAAAAAAAAACCCTCCAAGGCAAGATCTGTCACTGTTCACTCATTTGCTGGAAGACGATCAGAAACTATGTTAAATGCACCAAGAAATACACCGGAGTCTGTTGTAAAGGCGTCGAGAGGATTCCGGTCAGATCTCATTGCGAAGGGAGCAGCTTTCAACAGTTGACGCGGAGAGAACTGTGAGCGCAGGAAAAAGCGATTAATTTTGATTATCTGAAATCTTCCAGCACCTCTTTTTTTTCCGCGTTTTTTTTTTCTCTCCTGCTTCTTCTTCTTTTTCTTCTTCTCCTTCTTCCCCCCCCCCCCCCCCCCCCCCCCCCCCCCCCCCCTTCTTCAGGGGCAGTGCAGATGAGCATTGTCCGGATGAAGGATGCAAGAGCACTGGGTCCAATTGGACTGGATTATGGGATTACTGGACTGATTATAGGAAAATCATCGGGCAAAAAAGTCGCGGCCGTGCTATAGATGCTCTTGAATGACGGGAACACGAAAGGTTGGACCGGATTAACAGCTCTGTATCGTGCTTTTATTCTACTTTGTGGCATGGGTAGCCTGTATATGCAGCAAGAGCAGAACCCATATGCAACAGTGTGCCGCACCGGAGAAAAAGTAAACGCATTGTGAATGGTAACATCGGACAATGCTGCATTTTGGAACGGGCATGTCAGTATTTGCTGTAGCCTAGGTGTAGATGTCGCATGAGGGCAATGCGCTTTTGTAAGCTACGGTAACCTTCACCACAGAGATTCAAACGCTTTAACCTTGGATGCAGTAGGGAATATTAATACTTTATAGTCATCGATTATTCACGAAGTCCCCGTGAGGAAAAAACAAACAAAGCATTCCTCGTACACTATGTTGAATTTGATCTTTTATTCATGCATAAGGTGTCGTCGGGCGGTCATCTTTGTTTACAGAAAGTGTTCATCATAGCCGAGCGGCATGTGAAAGAGATTACAATACAGATTAAAAGGTAATAAGGACACACACATCGATTACATACACGAGGTAGTGTGAGATCGGCGTCAACCACATGCCTGGTTCGGGTTTATTCCTCTAGGTTTTTTGCCGTAATCAACAGGTTGAAAGTCAACGATTTTGTCTTCTTCTTTTTTCTTTCTGTCTGCCACTACCGCATATCCAGTTGAAGGGATGCGTCTCTCTGCACTCCTTTTCTTTCTGCTGTGGGTTAAAGCCCTGACATTGAAAAATCTCAATTATTCGGTCCCGGAGGAGCAAGGACCCGGTACTGTTATAGGCAATATAGCAAAAGATGCCGGATATGGGACCATCGAGAGGGGGAAAAAATCCAACTTCAGAGTACTGGAGAATTCTGCTCCACATCTGGTGGACGTTGACCCGGAGAGTGGACTCATCTTCACCAAACAAAGGATTGACAGGGAAACGTTATGCAGGCGCAACCCAAAGTGCCAGCTCTCTATGGAGGTGTTTGCCAACGACAAGGAAATATGCATGGTCAAGATTGATATACAGGACATAAATGACAACTCGCCCAGTTTTCCTTCAGATCATGTGAATATTGATATTTCAGAAAATGCAGCTGCTGGGACACGCTTCCCCCTCACTATTGCACATGACTCTGATTCTGGGGAAAATGGGATAAAGACTTACCAGGTCACGAGAGATGATTACAATACATTTTCTTTGGATTTAAAAGTGAGGGGTGATGGGACTATATATCCAGAGCTGGTGGTTCAGAGACCTCTGGATAGGGAGGATCAGAGCCATCACACCCTCCTCCTCACAGCAATTGATGGCGGGGAGTATCCAAGATCAGGCTCCATGCAAATCAACGTCAGAGTGACTGACTCGAATGACAATAGCCCAGTGTTTGAGAAATCCTCTTATGTGATTGAGATTCCAGAGAATTCGCCTCCTGGAAAAGTGCTCATAGATTTAAATGCCACTGACCAAGATGAGGGAAGCAATGGGCAGGTGGTCTATTCCTTCACTGGATATGCATCCGAGAGAATCCAAGATTTATTCTCCATTGACTCCAATACTGGCATCATCAAGGTCCAGGGAGAAATTGACTATGAGGTGAATCCAATCATCGAGTTTGATGTTCAAGCTAAGGATCTCGGACCCAACCCAATTCCAGGCCACTGTAAAATAACTGTCAAAGTGCTTGACAAAAATGACAACTCGCCAATAATAAGTTTTGTCTCTGTCCGGCAGGGAGCCATCAGTGAGGCCGCACCTCCAGAATCTGTCATAGCGCTTGTGAGAGTGACAGATAAAGACTCTGGCCGAAATGGTCAACTTCAGTGCAGGGTGCTGGGCAATGTACCCTTCAGACTGCAGGAGAACAATGATAATTTTTACACGCTGCTCACAGACAGACCCCTGGACAGGGAAATGAAAGATGAATACAATGTAACAATAGTGGCGAGAGACAATGGGATCCCGTCTTTAAACTACACTAAGTCGTTTACTGTGAAAATATTGGATGAGAATGACAACGCGCCACGCTTTACAAAGACACTGTATGTGCTACAGGTGCCTGAGAACAACATCCCGGGGGAATATTTGGGCTCTGTTCTGGCTCACGACCCAGATGTAGGTCGAAACGGAACAGTGTTGTACTCCATTCTACCATCACACATAGGAGATGTTTCCGTGTATACCTATGTATCTGTCAATCCCACCAATGGAGCCATATATGCCTCACGCTCTTTTAATTACGAGCAAACTAAATCCTTTGAGTTCAAAGTTCAAGCTAAAGACGGAGGATCCCCTCACATGGAGAGCACTTCTATAGTAAAGGTCAATATCCTCGACGTCAACGACAATCTCCCCGTTATTATTTTACCCCTTCTGCAGAATGATACTGCTGAAATACCAGTGCCTAGAAACGTAGGTATTGGATACATCGTGGCTACAGTGAAAGCGGTAGACCATGACCATGGAGAAAGTGGACATTTGACCTATGAGATCACAGAGGGAAACGACGACCACCTGTTTGAGATGGATCCGGTGGGAGGGGAGGTCAGAACGGCTCATGCTCTTTGGGAAGAGGTCGCCCCAGTGGTTGAGCTGGTGGTGAAGGTAACTGACCATGGCAAGCCCCCCTTATCTGCCGTGGCTAAACTGATCATTAAGGCAAACACAGAAACGGCAGCAGGAGGGGGCTCCAGCCCGAGCGGGGAACAGCAGCAGTGGGATGTATCTCTGCCCCTCATAGTTACCCTCTGCATTATCTCTGTCATGCTCTTAGCAGTCATGACCGCCATTGCTGTCAAGTCCAAACATCAAGATAAGGAGACCGGGAATTATAACTGCCGTATGGCTGAGTACTCCAATCCTCCAGTGGGGAAAGGCAAAAAGAAAAGGATCAACAAGAGTGACATCATGCTGGTGCAAAGTGAGATGGAGGAGAGAGATTCTGCGAGCCGGATGAATGTGGTGAGCAGTCCTTCTCTCATCACTTCACCAATATGTTTTGACTACCAGAGCCCTCTGCCGCTCACACTGCCCAGGTCAGAGGTCATGTACCTGAAAACCACCCCAAACAGCCTGACAGTCCCAAGGGCAGGTTGCCACTCCAGCTTTGCCGGGCTTAGCACAGACACTCCAGCGAATAGGATGTCGGTGATCCAGGTAAGGAGGATGATGCTCTGTATTCTTTATCTGCTCTTTATTCTTATCTGCTTTGCCATACAAATCTGACAAAAGAAAAGTAATCGACTAAAAAGGATAAACTCTGTCACCGCGAGCAAGACATCGTTATTATCACTTTTTCTTTCCCTGTTATGACACGGTGAAATATTCTCTGAATCGTATGAAAACTTGGAGTTTGAATGTTTTCTTCTCAATGGCATTTCACTTGAGATACCTTTTTTCTTTCTTCTCTTTTGAGGAATCTTAATCACTTTAGAAATTGCTCTAAGTCCTCTCATGCAAAATGGTACAGGTGGCCCAGCATAATCAGAAAGTCCTCTCAGTTAGACATGCAAACAGTGTGAGTCTTGAACAAGGCTGCTGTGACCCTGCCAGATCCGCTGCTCTAGAGTGAAAACAAAACCCTGCCTGAAATGTAGGATTGGACAGGTGTTTGAGCAGCTTGTCCGATCACATTACTGAACCAATGTGCACCAGACAGCTAGATGCATACAGCATAACCTTACAATCACATCTTTTTGCTCACCACAAATATGGGCCAGATCCACCCATCCGCATCCAAAGTTGGCACGATAAGGCCATTAATAGAGTCCAGCCTTGCCTTGTAGAGATGACAGGGCTGTACGCATGAGCCAGCTAACATGCTAATTTGACAGCATGGGCTTGTAGTGCTGTTTAGCACAGCAGAATTATCTGTTGTAAACGATGTAAATATCTAGGACAGTCTCTCAGACAGTCTCATTTGGAGACGATAACACAGATGACAAGGCCTGGCACTGTCACCAGTCACTAGGGTCTGTGGGTGTGATCAACACAAACACATTATTCTCAAGATAGGGAAAAAGGATGCCGATGACAGTGGCTAATGCTTTTCTCCTCTGCCTTGCCAATGCGGCAATATGGTCACAATGGAGACGTGTTCTTATAATGCAGTCATTACAGGCAGGTGCTCTATGGCGTTAATTGACTTCTTTTCAGGTGATATATGATGAAGATATAAGAGTCTAAAAACACAAACAATTCTGTTTTTGCTGTCTAAATGTGATGTCAATGTTTACTATTGTTGAAAAAAACCCAGACAGTTTTAACTTGGGCAATGGAAAATATTATTTTTCTCTCATTTCTAGACAGAAAATTTCCCCTCAGAGCCCAATTATGCTGGCAGCAGGCAGCCATTTGTTCAAAGGTAAGAGCTCTTTCCAAAAAGCTTCCTGACCAGTGCATTCAGCTTCTTCATCTCCGTATCAAGCCAGCTATCACATAGGAGCGCTCACTCAGAGGTAATGGCAACTAATGTTTCTTTTTTTTTTTTTTTAATCCTTCCATTCTGCTGCAGCTCAACATTTAAGGATGCAGAACGAGCAAGCCTCCGAGACAGTGGCCATGGTGATAGTGACCAGGCTGACAGTGACCAGGATACTAATAAAGGCTCACACTGCGACACGTCTGCTAGGGAGGCCCTCAAGATGAAAGCAACAGCAGTTAATGGCCAGCCTTTTGAGCAGGGTGAGTGGATGCACTCTCTTCCTGACATCTTGAAGATGCCTAACTTACTCTTTGAAAGCTACTGCACATTTTTGTATACTTTATGCTCTGAGAAAATGCAGCCCACATGGTGTGTAAGTGGAGGTCCACCGGGTACAAAGCAAACAAATATATTTAACACAGAAGATGTCAATCCCCACTGTTATTAGATGCAGGTAGTGTTACTTTGTACCGCTTTACATTGCAGACCGTCTGAGGTGTGTTGCAAAGATGACACGAAGGCACCAGAGTGAAAGGGAGATGGTAGTTTAAAAGGATAAAAGAGTCCATTGGCTTAAGGTAGAATGTTCAAACATCTTGTGTCTGATTTTGCCATCAAACGAGCTCATATGCATGGCAAAGTGTACCTCCGTCTGGGTCTCTTTTGATCGCGTCATTATTTGAACACAGGTTCGCCGCATGAATGTCTTGGATAACACGACAGAGACAAGAAAGCATGATAGACACTTGCAGTGCAAAATGACAGGTATTTCTGGTGCAACATGACAGTGTTTCCACTTTTTGCTCGGAAAGACTTTCTCAGTTATTACCGGTAGTTTCGCTGGTTACACTGTTTTGAGAGGAGCTTTGTTTTGCAACTGAAAATAGAAATGTTGAATTTTATTTCACAAATCTGAAATGATCCGCTCTGCCGAGGGTATAATCATAGATGGTTGCCAATCCGTGCAACCTGGCTGACCTGATAGGGACTGATATATTTAGCTACTGCGGATATAAACTGAAAAAAATGAAAGCAACTCTCACTGGTGAGATAAAAAATAATGGGGAACTTGAAGTGGTGGTGTTTCTCATTTCCTTGTGTGAGCCTTGCAAGAGAATGGCTCTGGTCATCAGGTCCCTATGCAGTACTTTCCACACCATTTACATTGCTGTGAATTGTTTGTTTGTCGCATGCTCAGGAGGGCAGAGATGGAAAAACTCTTGCGACTGCCAGAAGGATGTGAGAGTCTCTCTTTCTCGAGCTATCTCACTTTTCTGCATTTGTGTGTGTGCGTGCGTGTGTCTGTGCGTGTGTGTGTGCGTGTGCTGCGAGGAATTATGGCAGACCAAACTTGACTCTGTGGGAGGTGTAAATTCAATCACAATTTTTTGCGGCACATTTCTGAATCTGATTCAGCCCCAGTTCTAAGGCCAATCATATAGACATATAGTTATTGAGTGAGATGTTTTGTACATGAAAGACTGAATATTTACATGTGCAGCGCTGATGCTCGCTTGACAGAAATGTCAGTTAATTTATAGACCTGCATTCGTTAGATAAGAGACAAAATGCAAAGAACTAGGGCATAGCTTTAATATTGACATGTTTTCCTAATATCTTTCCTGTTTGCGTGTGGGAAATGCAGTTAAAATCAAACTAATGGTTTGGATGAAAAGTTGCTCTTTCTTGGGGGGTCGGCCAGTCGTGTAACCGTCTGCTGGGTACAAGATGGGAGACCTACATTACCTATAATGCCACAGACCTGATTACACAAAACAGCACCTTCCAACCCACACACTCTCTCACTCACAAACACACACACACACACACACACACACACACACACACACACACACAGGTGCATTTATTGAACTACAAAGCCACTGTTTTGCAGATACTGACAAGATATCGCTATTATCCAAAATGGAGACACCACAGAATGTTGGTTCCAAATGCACCAACACAAAAGCTTGTGGGTTAAGTAGTATTGCTTTTATGTCTTTACCTTTACCATCCCTCTCGTCTCCTGGCTGCTTTGATACAGGTAATATATGCACCTGTGCAGCTTCCACTATCATGCACTCTGAATATTTATCATCTCACAGACACCAGATGCACAGTGAGTATGTTGCTAGGCTCTCTCTGATTCTATTTATAATTGGCAGGCAGTTTCTTTGTTTTTTGAGAACATGGTATATTGTTTCGCTCACAGTTGCCCATAAGATCACAGCTATTTTGTCACTTTGTCATGTTTCTGTTCTGTGAATATGTAAATGCAGTGGACTCTATAAAGCCATTGTATGACTGTTATTTCAGAGCGATTATTTAAAACATTTAATTCTGGAAATAGAAAGCCAATGCCAGGCACAATAGATGGAAGCACCCTCACTTCCTCATTGTCTCCCATGTGCACTCTGTGTTTACATAATAAAAATGATGAAGTGATACATGCATTTATTTACAAATTAATTAATATAATTATTAGCTGTTCACACAAACTATATCATGTGATCACAAAGGTGTGATTATGACCGGGAAAAAAAACATTAAACATATTTATCTATTGGATGCATTAAATGTAAACATGCAGACATGACCCTTGGTTATAGTGAGACAAATAGCACAAAACAAAAATACCGTATTGTGTTTTTTTTCTTAACCTTCTAAGCACATACATCCCCTCACATCAGCATCCTCTAGAGTGGTGATAGGTACCATGGAAATTAATTCAGCATCTCCCTGCTTCTCCTCACTTATTCGTATTGTTCTATCCTCATGTACCTGGGCCTATAAAATACTTTTCCCTGTGGCATTAGAAAAAAAACCCGGAGAAACACAAATACACGGGGCACAGAGTTGTAATCTGAAGTGTGGCTTTAAAGCGTAGCAGTTCTAACATGCAGGCAGGATCTGTGTTGCGGTTTTTGCCATATCAAAGCCATCATTTACATTACATTACATTACATGTCATTTAGCTGACGATTTTATCCAAAGCGACTTACAATAAGTGCATTAAACCATGAGTCCAAACTCAGAACAACAAGAATCAAGAAAGTACAATTTCTTCAATAAAGTTAAACTACAAATTGCTATCAGTAAGAGACATTTAAGTGTTACCACAGCGCTACTACGGCGCTACCTTCCCTGTTCAAGGTATAGTCGAAAAAGATGTGTTTTTAGTTTGCGACGGAAGATGTAAAGACTTTCTGCTGTCCTGATGTCAATGGGGAGCTCGTTCCACCAATGAGGAGCCAGCACAGCAAACAGTTAGTCAATATTTTGATGCAAGAGGCATTTTGAACTGAAATGTGTCTTCTCTCTCCATCTTAGTCCTGACAGAAATAGCACCAGAACGCTCTATGTTAATAATTTGACAATGCAAGTTCACATAATATGCTACATGGCGGATCTAATCTCAATTTGGAGTTGTGTGTGTGGTTTGTTGCCCCACAGACTACAAACTTAGTAACATATTCAACTACGCTGCTGTAGAATGTATGGATTTAAATATATTTACCATGCATATCTAATTAGGATCATTATTGTGATCTAATATAATTTTAAACTAACTTAATTTAAACTACATGAGACATTCTCACATTTGTTTTGTTCCAATCTTGATTATTTGACCAGATAAAAATATTGTTGAGAATAAAAATGTTCTTTTTCAAGAGAGACTTGGCCAAGAGGGCAGCATAAACACACTGTTAAAATAATAAATACAAACAACATTAACAGACTGCCACCCTGCAAAAGACTTTACATAAAGTATCCACAATATTCCGTTATCTCCTAACATAGGAAAAGGGAGAGCACAGTAAGTTTGCGGTACCCCTAAACATGTATTCTTTCAGCTCCTACAATTAGATCACATGACACAGAATGGCGCCCAGTATCCTCAAACAATTTACTTTTTTTTTTACTTGTTGCAAAAACCACGAGCATATGTATACATTGACCTGGCATCAGCACAATGTCTGCTTTACACAAAGTTTAAAATTCCACATAATAAGTTCAATTTTCCATATATTTACACAAGGTTAGACACATTATTCAAAACTAAAACCCTGTGTGTGTTGTTTGCTAAACACTGACATTGAAAGACAACACTCAATTATCAATCTCCTTCACCCCAAACGCACCTGTGAAAACACCTGTAATCAATTAGATCACTAGAAATCTGAACTCCAACACAATCAATAAAGTTCAGGATCAATTATTGGTGTACACAACAATGGAGGCCAATTTTGGGATAAAAGTTAGAGAAAGTAATTGCAATATACTGTATTTAGTTTACCGTAGAACGTAGTAATCTATGTTGACGTCATCTCCAGTTACTGTAGACGTATAGGAGAATTGGGTAAAAAGAATTATAACACCGCAACATTTTCCCAGTGAATTACTACTTTTAAGTTAAATATGCATATGAGACATTATTTAATGCTAACTCTAGTCAATTTTGGAGAAATACACAGACAGATGTATCGTAAAATACACATCTGAATGTGTGTTTTCTTTCCCCCACTAGTCGGAAACATTTATTTTTACAGGAACAAAATACTAGTGCATGAAAGACAATATACAGTTTTTCACATGAATAAATTGCATTTGGTAATAATGATTACTTCCAATAAACAAAGTAGTTTGTTTCCCCATTGCATTTGTGTTTATATTCTATATTCATCGCACGCTTCAAATGAAAATGAAAAGACACTAGATAATAGTGGTGTATACTTATTACATCAAGGTGGAGTTGGCATGTGGAAAGAAACATTTGTTAGTTGTTTGTGTGTAAAACTGTGATGCAAAATGAACAGTTTGGAATGTAGTGTTTGCCAGTGTTTGTGTTGTTTGTGTACAAACAGTATGTTTGCTTTTTTGAGTGTAGTAATCCGACAAATATTTTAGCAATTGCAAAGAACTGTAATATGCACATCAAAATATATATTATGTGGCCCATAAAGGACATGTGTGATACATATTTATTGGCAGAAAATGAAGAAATGCATTTACCTTTAATGTTCTTTAAGTAAGCATTCCTTTATTAAATCTCTAAAACTGTTACTCTGTAAAATGACCAGCCCCATGTAGCTTGTTCAATCTCCATTCAGTCATTGAATGTACCGTTCCATTTCGTCCAGTGCGCTCGCACACACACACACACACACACATACACACACACACACACACACACACACACACACACACACACACACACACACACACACACACAAGCGTGTACTTCAGCAGCAGCATGTGATAGTGGCGGCACTTTGCCTTGAATATGTGGCACATGGTGCTGGTTTTCATATCTCTTGGGGGTTCTGTAGCAGAGTTGGTATCTTTTTTCTTGTTGTTGCTGTTGTTAGAACTTCCTGCAGCAAACTGGCCGAGGCTTGTGTGCGAGGAAGGTACGTATGCTATTGAACAAGAGGAGCTCCACCCCTCTTCCAGGAAGAGCCTTGTCGTGTGGAGTGCTTTCCCTTATTCCAGGCTGATATTCTCGTCCTCGTCAGGGTTACGTTTAGAAAAGGAGATTAATTGTTTCGTTTACAGCGCGATAGAGAAGTCTTATTTATAGACCAAAGCTACGAGAGCTGATCAGTGGGGCATCAAGCCATGTTGTGAATTCCTTGATAACAAAAACAAAACAAGGTTTTGCTATTTTGGTGGGAATTATTAGAGATCTATTTAAAGGCACTCTGAGATTATTTTTGAATGAAAAGTGCTTTACAAATAAAAATGCATTAGTATTATTATTAAAAGAGAGACAGGACGTGAAGTGTTGTGTTTACAAAATGAAAATAATGAAATAAATAACCAAATTCAGATCAATTCGGGTATCATTAGTTCCACATTGTTCAAGGATGCCATGACAAAGAAGCAAAGAGCAAAGAAAACACATTTATTATATTTTGTGTTGTGAAATTCTGCTTCCATGTACAACAAATGGAGGTAAACTGCCACTGGTAAATTTGCAAAAACACATTTGACATATTGTTTCATGCCTCTACATGCAAAATACCTCGATGCATCATTGTCAAATTAATTTGAGTTGTGTAATGTAATGGCTGAAGGAAAAAAATGACCCCTAATGCCGTGGAAATTGCCTCATTCTTTGTGCCCCCGATTTCAAGTCTACCAGGTTTAGATGAGGCATGAAATGTAAAAGACGGAGTTACGGCACAAAGATAGAGACGTACTCGTTGCTCCGCCTTTTACCGCTGCCACTAATAAACAATCTCTCCATGTTGCACGGTCCTGTGCCATTTGGCTCGGTATTCAGCAGCTGAAGTCTAAAGGCATCGAATAATCAGGGAACCAGTGCAATCAACACAAAGTTGTCAAGAAGAAAAGGTTTCCTGTTTCTTTGAATCAAGCGACCCCTCGATTTTAAATTATACCACGAGTGTCACTCCAGTGACACGGAGTTAATACTTATAATGATGGGCTAGATTATTACATGCTAATTATTTGCCAATTTTCAACAAAGCTTATCCAGATATTTTCAAAAGAACACTCAGTTTCAATTAATTCCATATCTTTATGTTTCCACACAGTACAAAATGACTTTGTATTTCTTGCTGCATAGAATAACAAAACACAGTCTGTAGTAAATAATGTCCTCTTTTGGCAGGGACGGTCACAATTTACCTCCATTAATAAGTGAAATGAAAAATGGGCATTAAACGCAAATGAGCTGCTGAGATATGCAGAGTCCCCCCAAAGTAATTAGAAGAATTACTAAAGGTCAAAACTAAGAAGTGTTTGTCCTACAAATGGAATTTCCAAGATCCAATTTAGCTATTGATCTGATTTTCACCCAATTTCCGAATATCCAAAATGAACGGCTATAAATTCCCATCTATAATTTAGGGAAAAAAAAAATGAAAATGAGTTCTAACAACATTCGAGTTTCTCGCTACTGTCACATCAGAAATGGTGAATATCATTGCTCATGCAAATTTCACAGTTGTTTTTGTGTATTTAACACAAACTGCTGCTGGAGATTTAAATGAACAACAAATCCCTTCCTCTGCACCAGATGATATTTTACAGGAAACGCCCACACAGGTTGTTGAGAATAGCAGAGGGAAAAGGTTTCACGGATATATTGAATCACACATTTGCAACAATGACCAGCATGACATATATGACCATTTTAAGGTTGCATTGTGAGTGACGACTAGAATAGAAAATCAAAATCACAATAACGTTGCTACATTTAAACTCCCCCATTAATGTTGCAGCTTGTTATTCGAAATAATTCTAGTGATGCATACTAAATAAGTTATATCAAGAAAGATATTTGCTTGTAGGATTTTAAGAACACTACTGGATTTTTGGGGTTTGCTCAAGTGTATCATTATTGTTGCTCGGCCTTCAAAATGTCATCTACATTTCCTTCCAGGTTGTTTATTCTTACCCCAGCAGGGTCCAATAACAAATGTTTAACTGTTTTTGCAGAGCAAGACAAATCAGTCCACTGCACCGATGAATGTCGTGCACTGGGACATTCTGACAGATGCTGGATGCCAAAGTTACGGGTAGGAAGCCAAGCAGACAGCGCCGATAATCGCACCAACCTTTTCATCCCTGTGGGAATGGATGCCATGGTGGAGACAGAGATTTATGGCACCATCAGTTGCAGCAGCAGAAAAACCCTCAGCACGTTTGGAAAGGAGCAACGGGACAGTACAATCCTCGTGGCCAATGTCAAACCTTACTTAAAATCGCAGCGTGCACTAAGCCCACCGCTACAGGAGAGTCCATCTGTGGCCAGTAGTCCCACCAAGAGTAGTATGCCCCTGGACTTGGCCAACCAAGAGTCCAAAGAGGAGAGGGAGGGCGGTTCAGACAGCAGTGCCTATGGCCCTCCAGATGGCCAGTGCTCCCCACTGCACACAGAGTTGGAGGAGCCCTCCTACCTGACCCGAGAGCTCCGGCCTAAGTCCCTGTCTAGCAGCCTCATTCACAGCTCCGTCATCAGCCAGGAGTGCGGGGGGTCCGATTGTGCTTTCGACCCACGGGACTCTGGTAACTGACAGGTCGGGCGATCCCACTCGCTCTCAGTTGCCAGGAGTGTGATGATAATATTAACAGATTAATGGCCAAGAGGTGATTTATTTTGACCCGCAAAAGGTGTCCAGACACGCATTGTATAACCAAAAACCATCTGCTTTGTCTGTTTTTTGTTTTGTTTTTAGTTTGTGACTTGTTGTGTTTCGGTGAAATATGTGTCCTTGACTGCTGTGAAGGTTCGGAGAGAAAATCAGTGCTTTCCTGACTTGTGTTTTCATGGTGTACTGTACCTGTCAATTTAGATGTCTGTATTTTACCCATTTCAAGCTCCAATCTTGTGAGGCTGTGAAACAAATTGCTACTGTTAAGCTATTGAGTCCTGTCTGCTTTTGTACAGTGAAGCTTCCTGTCTCCATTTAGTGTATAAGGAACATCTCTTTGAATATCACAGGCAACTGAAATACATATCAGTGACGTTACATACAAAAGTGAAGTGTCTTATGAACTGTTAATGGTGGTGCAACAGGGAATGTCCCTTTTCATAAAACCATTTGAGGTTCCTATAAAACAGTTTTTTAAGAATGTATTTGTAATTTTATTGTCGTCCTCTGCAGTTTATGTGAAAATAAGCTGAGCTTACACGTGAATGTGGGCTACTGTACTTGTTGTGTATTTTATTAAATTTGTATACACTGTGTGCATGGAAGGCAATTTATTTTGACAGGTGACAACTTTCGGAGCTGTCATCTTTTTATGTGAGAGATGTGTATTAATGTCTTCATGGTGCGTATTACCTATGTCTGCAAATATGCCATATTTAGCTATACGGTATACCAGCACATGGTATCTAGGAGTAGTCTAGATCTTAGTTAGGGGAACTTAACTCACACAAAAAACTCACAATCAACATTTTACACAGCTATTTATATTCAAAACGCAAATAAAATCAGGCACTGTGTATTAGTGCACCCGACAAAACATGAGTCGACTTCCTCTGCTCAATGCTTTTATTATGCATCATAAGGTGGAGATGAAAATCCTGCTATCGCTTTTGTACTCAAATGCAAAGCCATCAGAGTTGCTGTCAATTAATGTCTACTTGTGATTTTAGGTTTATTTATGAATGTGTCTGACAAATGACGAGAAGTGATCTCACAAAGAATTTCAAAAAAAAATGTTAACATTCGGCTGCAGCTAGCAGTTACAAACAAAGACTTTTAGAAATAAATTCTGTGATGAATAAACAGAAATTTTAATGATCCCTCTCAGGGAAAGTGGGTCATCTCAGCAGCAAAGGACCAAACAAATTAAAGGTTATCACAAGCAAATAAAAAAGAGAATTAATCAACAAATAAAAAAACAGCATCTTCACTATAGTCATTTCCACATGTTGATCATTTTTCATAATATATAAAAGAGCCAAATTGGCTGTTTATACTGTATGCATTGTGCACTATTTATTATTCCGCCAAATGCAAAAAGGGTGACAAAAAAGGGCTCATTTCTCACCATACATTACCTGTTTGTTTTGTTAACTTGGCTGCTTCGATTCTTTGAAGCAGAAGACTGTGACCAGATTATCATGCTTTAAAAAAAAACGGCACACATCTACTACATCTGCTCAACATTGCATATATATATATATATATATATATATATATATATATAGAAAGATTCAATATAAACATGGATATCTGTTTACCGGGATAGATCGCTAAACTTGTTTTCTGTTTTCCATTCCGCAAAAGAATCACACAAAATCATCCGATTCCTTTTTACTGAGTTTAGTTTAGTCTCTCCATCTGGAGACACTGACTTTTGTACCCAGTCTCGGTGAGCGGTTTGAGAGTGCCTTGTTTTTCATGAGCTCTGGATAACAGAATCCTGTCATCTACTGAGAGCTGACTATAAGTACGACTCCATTTCTCCTCAGGGAAAACACATTAATTTGGATTTTGATTTGCATTTGTTTTGGTGCTGCTATTGACACAATTCCAGACCTAGATGTCTCATCTCAGCAGGCAGCTCTGATGAGCTCATCTGCATAAGTTGAAATACTCTTTGAGAGGGAGATTGCGTGGGTCACAGCAACTCATCCCATTGAAATACAGACAGAAACATCACATCATTTTATCTGTATCAGTCCCAGGGTATCAGAGCACGGGGATGAAGACAGGTGAGCAGAATGTCAAGTAGAAAAGGGCTGAACCGTTTGCTGCAACACTTACCCCTCCAATTCTTTCACACTACATCACTATTTTACATCAAGCAAGTAAAGCGGGTTAAACTTCCACTTCGACCGTAATTATGCAACATTTGCGTTGAACCAAACCTTTTCTTAATTAACAGATACATATGTACAGATGCAAGTGCTATGCTGTCGAGGGGATCTGCATGCAGATTAAAGACTAGCATGTAGTGTTGAATGACTATGACTTGTCTCTCAGAATGATTACAGTCACAGTGAAAGGGAATTACAGACAATGAAACTGATCTGTGTAATACCTCCATTCTTCTACATTTTACATACACAAATGATCTATTGAGATGAAAATGGAATGAGCAGTGTACCATTCAGTTGTGAAAAATTGACATGCTCACCCTGAGTACTTAAGCTTTTAATTCAATAATTCAATAACGCAGCCGATTAAGAGCTTGTCTTCCACCTCCACCAAATGCTATGGGAGATGGTTCCACTTGGCTGAGAACTGTTGGTGGGGAAACATCAGCGAGCGCAACACGTAAGCATTATTGAGAGTGCGGTTTTCATTTATAACCGAGAGATGTCATTGAGCACAGCGTGCAAGCCTTCAGGGCAAATATATTTAAATGTCGCTTCTACGTTTATTTGCATGTTTGTTTTAAGCGTAGAAAACAAACTTGAATATATAAATAGCAACAACTGTACCCAATTAAGTAATGCAAATGTGACGCCTCTGAATTGACATATTGTTAAAGAGTTGTTGCTTTGAATATCACTTTGTACAGTATGATACACATAGTTAATTCATTAATTCAGTACTTCATTAATGCATGCGTTCATTTTTAATGACATCATTTTAAATGTGCTGGAAAGACTCATTGGTGTTCACATTTGTCTCCCTCGCTTTGCTAAGACATTGTCACACCATGATCCTAAAGGGGCCACTTATAAGTTACAGGTTGATGCTGTTTTCATTGTCTATAAGAGTGTCTTTTCTTGTGCTCAGAAACATCATGTGAACATACATCATTCTGTAAAGATGCAGTTCTGTCGTGAGAGAGTTGTTAGAATATAATTTATATATTTAATTATTTTAAAAATGGAAGGGCATCAGTGCGCTTATCATTTTTCTTGCACATTGGGCCTCCAAAGAGGACACTTTATGTTGTACCCTCCAGCAGCATCCAGGAGGGCAATTATGCAGTGTGTTCTTTCAAAATACTGAATTAAATAAATGTATTCATTTATGGACTCATACATGAATGCATTTCAAAATAGTAATTGATTTTGTATATTCAGAATTGCTGCAAAAATAATACATTTGACGCACGTTTGTTTTGTCTCTTTTTAGTAAACACAATTTACTTTTATCCCGACGGGTCATTTGTCACCCATGTCTGCAAGTTTCAGTTAGAAAGATTCAGTCAACATTTATTTTCTCTAAATATTAAGACAGAAACATTAACATAATTGTTCATGATAAAGAGAACAAAACAATTGATCATTTATTGAAATCTTGAATGCTGACATCCTTTTGTTGAAATAAATATTGCAAAGAAACGTTCAGCTATGTATCAAATAATATTGGGTCATGTTTGACCCATGTAGTACAATTAAAATGTTTTGAATATGATACTAATAGTAGTATTAGTATTAGTAATATTTTTGGAAATATGTTTGTTGCTTTCTTGCCAGAAATTTTCTTTTGCAAAAATTAAGCTATAGCCTACAATTGGTTAGCTTAGCTTAGCACAGAGACTGAAAAAGAGGGAGCCACTTTCTCTTTCTGAAAATAACAAAAATCACAATTTGTACAAAAGAAAGGAAGAGGTAAAAAAAAAAAAAAAAAAAGGCAATGTGTAGACACAGCTGTTTCCTGTGTTTCAGGTCTTCATGAAGAGCCGAGCTAACTGGCTACTGACTAGCTTCACACTTAGCATTCAAACATCAGCGCATGGTATCAATCTTCTCATCTAACTTTTGGCTGGATTTCCTTAAATCTCAAACTAGTCAACATTGTTTTAGGTTACTTGCATTACTTTTTATATATATTTGTTAACCAGCATATTTTCTAAATCAAACTCAAAAATGTTCTCATTTTGATCACACGGAATCTTGGTAAAAATAAGAAAAATGGAGCATTATTACTTGGTAATATTAAAATGTAGCCAATGTCTAGAGGCGCTTCTTTGTGCATTGATGGAAGCTTAGAAAAGTAACAGTTTTCTTTAGAGAGAAAATGGAGCTGTTATAATGTCTCTACCAAGAGTAGCTGGTAAAAAGAGATGATTGTGTTGTTAAATTTCTACGGAACACAGTGACACGGAAATAAATGTAAATGTCAACTTTCACTATTCCGTAATGATTTCCTTAATTTGTTGAAACCATGCACTGCAGCTTGGTCATTCCTTTTTCATTTGTGACTGTAGACCTGACAGGACAGTCTGGAAGGCTTTTAAAAAAGACATTTTAAACATTATTCTGCTCCCGAGTATGACACTGTTGACTGCGTTTAGCTTTCATTCAGACCCAAAGGAATTAACACTTCTTTTTATTGACCTTGTCTGACGGAAAATTCCAGACATAACAGCCATTTCATTTTGAGCGCTTGTTAAAAAACGGTGTTACTTATATGGCATTCTCCTCTGGGAGGAGTTCAAAAGCACGCCAATCTGTCAATCGTGATTAATGTTTAAAGCCATAAAGGGTATAGCATAAGGGAAGCGATCCGGCAGGACTTCACACAGGTTTCACTACGTGTTACTGGGTCATGACACACTTTCCTCACTTTGAATTGGGCAAAAATAGTCCTCCATACGCCTTTTTAGTGACAAAGTGGGCCAATATCTGCATAAAGTGTAAAAGCTAATGCACTCTGTCATCTGCTCAAAAGTCCTGAGTCTCAAAAAGCTTCACCCTTTAAGTGCTTTGTCTGCCATCACAAATAAGATGGAAAAATGTGAAGATGAGACGGAGAGAAAGCGAGAGAGAGAGAGAAAGAAAAAGGAAGCACTCGAAAGAGAGAGACAGAGTATAAAACATGCCTAGCCTTTTAGAATCAATAGACAGTTTATTGAATCAATACACAGTTTGGTTTAGTGCGAAACCGGTCTGTCTGACGAAAATGGTAGATGTTGAATAGGGTGTTCCGATTAAGTTTCATGCAGGCATAAGTGCACCATCCTTGAGGTTTTTAGACACAGCAGGCTCTCCACACTGTTCATCAGTTTGACTCGGTGAAGAAGAGTAACGCTAAAGATGTCACAAAGTTCTGTACGGAGCGGATTGAATGTGGAGCGTTTTCTATACTGCTGTTACAGAGAGAGAAGAGTTTTCATTAGCATTCAACTCTGCAGTTCATAATGCTTGGCTGGAGGCGGTTTCATTGCGAGTTAGTTGGACTTATTTATTTTTATTTTTTTGCATGAGTTTGCATGCATTAGCACATTAACTACATAACTATTTGGATTTCTATTTCCAATAGGCAGCCATTGGTTTCCATCTATTTCAATCGATTATTCAAATCAACTTGGAGAGAGTTGAAATATCTTCTACAGGTGATGCACAGTGTCACACCGCACATGCATTTACTTATTGTGTTGTACCGTAAGTTTTGGCAGTACAAAACCTCTCTGTGCTAAATTACATTTGTGACAAATATTGTCAGAAATTCAAACCCACAAGACAAATGATATGCATACATCGGTGTTGTGCAGAGGATGATGTCAAGTATTTTTTCTTGCAATTAAAAGTTTGCTGTTTTGCAGCAGTTCCATTGACTTTGAAGCCCTCGCCGTGGTCGACGCAGGTGTTTTCACTCATTTCGTCTGATTAAACCTCGCCTGAGGACCGTGTGGGTGTGTACAGATGAGTGCTCAAATGCTGCATGTCCCTCACTCTCCTGTTTTATTGCACCCGTTAGTAGGGTCAGTCAATTTACACCTTTATGATTATTAGTGCTTGAGAGTTTGGGGATCTCAATCCTCAATCCAACAGTGGAATGATGCCAGAATAACTGAAATAACTAACTGAAAATGCTATATATATATATATATATATATATATATATATATATATATATATATATATATATATAAATATAAAGGTATAAAGGTTCCTTCAAATGGATTACCTGTCCCACACAAATGTGTGTAGGTGTGTCAGTACTGTTATGGAAAAACTAGCAAACACCATTGATTTTAATTGTTATTTTGTGATGAACCTCTTGACCATAAATTAACACTGGAGCTCAAATTATTCCTGAGTTGCCCGTAACAAACGGTGTTCTGCTGCCGTGCAGTGTTTGTAGTAATTGGATATTTTGATTTGTTTACCATTAGTGTGTTTTAAACATGCTACGTATTGTATTTTTTACAATCGAGTAATGTGCTACAGTTTTTCGGTACATCATGATGCTTGAGGAAGAATGCTGATATTGTCAGCCGCGTGAGATTAAGCCACATTTTATCATTCCATTACGACTCTGTAAATGAAACAATAAACGTATCGCACTGTGGCTGAAATTAAGTGTGCTGGACTATGCGTTGGTTACAAATTAGCAAAGTAATCTAACAGCAATAGACCATTGAGGTTCACAGGTTGCAGCAACTGGTAGACTGGGAAATTCCAAGTATAGCTTTTTTTCCCACAGATAATCTTGCTATTAGCCATACTCTGGTTAGGGCACAAAGGTTAAACTGTGTTCATGCAACTTTGATAGCCCCCTCAAATGAGAAGCCCTGTCATCATGAATAAAGCATTTGAGAGAATATCCTTATCCATCTTTCGTGGTGTTCCACCCCACGTTGGCATACAAGTATGAAGAGCAGCTGCCAGCTACCCCCACGCTCTTTGAATCAGCAAAAGTAGGTTAACCATAACACTGTGCAAGTCGTGTAAATATCACAGCAAGCCATAATGAGAGCATTTGTCTACGTGAACTATTATAGGTCAGTTATAGCTGCTCCATACATCGACACCAAAAGTCAGGTTACTTGAGTAAGTGGGACAAGAATGACAATCAAGTGCATGTAGCCACAGGCAGCACTGGTTTATCAGCAGAGGTTAACACATGGTAAGGATCATTATTACACTGGATCACATTATTATTGCAGTGTCCATGATTATGTGCAACCTATTTAGACATAAAACACGCTACACACTTGGATTCATGTGCAAGCGTTGATGAATGCTGCCAGCCAGTCTTTTCCCTTTTCACCAGCATATCTGCCTGATGATGGAGGCTCGCTAAATGCATTCATCCTTCACAATATCCAATTTTGAGACCCCAGACTTGAAATGGCTGTCCCGTGGTGCTGTTGTTCCACAAGCAGAGCACATGTATAGATTTGTGTAATGGATTAACTCTGAAAGCCCAGTTAAGGTAAATGTTTTTTTTTTTTCAAGAAGTAATGCCAACTAATAATTTTGGCAGCTGCAGAAATGCATGTAAATAGTGTGACCTTATGCCAAGATAGAAATATGATTTGTTTAAAGAAGTGCATGACAAGGTGCCATGGCACTTGAGTGGATTAGTACAACCCCCTGGGAAATCATCCATTTTCAGCTCTTGCATGGGTCTGAGTCTAATTGCATGCAATGGTATTATATCGCTTGTTTCAGTCCTTTTCATCTTCACTATATCATCTGAAAACCAAACCAAAATGATGAAGACAGATGTGTTTTCCTGTAACAGCCTGCATGCCCTTGGAAGAGTCTATTAATGGACAATAAATGTCCTTTTATCAAAATATTCTCCTCATTTCTAGGGGGATAATCGTTAGATATACAAGTGCTTGTCCTTCTCCTTCTATACTACTGAAACCTTACATTGAACATTAGTCCAAGCTTAGAAGAAAAACAGAATTTTAAAAGTTCAATTTGCAAAGATTCAGTGACCTCTGTGTTCACCCCACAATGATAATAATAGTCCATAATTATAGTCAGAAACCTTAGTGTTTGCATGGTGGTACAGCTATGCTGATTAGAGGTTAAAAAGGTCTCAACGTTGACCTGAATCTTAAATTTGTGTCAGACGGCACGCTGTATTAAAGCAATCAAGCAAATTTAAAAGAACTAGTGAACAGACAACCATGTCAAATGCTAAATCATCAATCATATGGCACATCTTTCAATGGGCAAATGCCTGCTTTGTCTTTTTAAGGCAATTACTGCAAGTAAATCTGGATAAGTAAATGTTTGGATCAGTGGGAGCAGACGGATCAAAACTGTTTGTCTTGGAGTCAAAACACTGTTTGTATTATTGTCCGTCGAGCTGCGACAGCGACATCCACAGTGCTGCCTCTTGTCCATCTGGCCCGCTCTCCTCCCAGAATGCATAACATTCTTCAGTTAAGTTTTTTTTGTTGCAAATAATCCTTCGTGAAATAATTAGGCTACGAAACATCTCAAGTTAGATCATGTGAGGCCTCGGCGCTGTTTACCGAAGGTTCAAACAAAGCCCAAAGTAGAGGCGGCTCAACTCAAATGAACTGCATCCCCATTTCAAACCTGCATGCTTTAACTGACACAGACTGAAGAGCTCGCATCAGACAGTGATGCAATACCTCCTGTCCAATCCACTCTCATTTCAATTCTCATTGTGGCCTGTCTCCAACAAGGACGCAGCAATCCAACCCAGAAAAAAAGCGAAAGAACTCTAACTCTAGCTCCTAATCGTTGTGGTTAATTTAACCTTCGGTGGATAGACACTAGCTCCTCAAGGTCACTTTTTAACTGTTAAAAAATTGCTTTAATGACAGATACCAAAAGCTTCACTGTGAGAATGTTTCGCTTCAAACAACCGAAACGCTTATCACTAAATCCTGGGCAGGATTTCATGCAATTTGTGAAGCCAAATGTGATCTTTTCACTATTCCCTTTCCTGAAAACTCCACGTGTGGATGAAAATGCTCGCTGAAATGGAGTTTCATTCTGGCTTAGATGAGGTGTGGGAGCATTTACATTCCCTTGATCTCCTATTTTTTTTCTTCCTTTAGTGAGAGATCTGAAACGTAACCATCCAGCGTGACATTTTAAACCACACAATCCAGCCTCTCTATGAGCCTTCCCGGTGATCTAAACAAACAAATCGTGTCACCGATTAAACCTAAATCAAATTAAATTAATATACAATTAATGAATTCAGCTCGATTAAATTGAATTAAATTGGAAGGCCTGTCAGAGGGGTGGAAATGAAGGCAGTCATGACAGAAGCTGGAAACCTTTTTCCAGGTTATTTGATTGGTCGTCATGCTACCACAGCGCTCCACTAGTGATGCATCAAAGGTACAATAAATGAGAAATTGAACACATTTTGAGATGCCTTGAACAAATTGAATGTTTATGAGGAGTTTCCTTTTGGGATTTATTTCTTGCACCAGAGGGTGGAGGGATTGCGTATGGCTCTCGTCATCTTTTTTCTCCAATCCATTATAAAGACTCTTCGGTCATATATATGATCCCTTTTCCTCCGTCATCTTTAAAAAGAAGATTAGAGCTGGATCTGAATACAATGTTGCGTATTTCTTTCTTTCTTTTCATAGCCAATTCTCTCTGACCTTGATGTAAACACGTCATGGGGTCAAGTGTGTCAGAGAAATGGTAAGTTGGAACCAGACAACTAAGGTACTGAAATAGATCCAGCTCAGAGAAAACGTGGCATATAATGAAGGGACAATGGTTGTAACTGACACCTGAACTGAGCTGGAAAAGGGACATGTGGGGACTGCAATATCTCCTTTCTTTCAGGACAGTGTGTTTTTTCTCGGGCAGAAGGAAATAAAAGGGAGCACTGAAGAACCTTAGAGGAGTTTTACTATAGACTTCAGTGCAGCGTCTGACAGACACTTTAAGAGCTTTATCTTAAGGCAGTTTGGCATGGAGCACAGACGTCTCACCGCTTTTCCAAGCTAGCCTTTGTTCTACTGGCCTCAGCTCCACCATACATTTCCTTGTCTTAGCCTTTAAGAAAAGCTGAAACATGATAACTTTTCTTTCAGCCCAATATGCTAAGCTAAATTTAGTCTTGCTGCCAAGACTTGATCACCTCATATAAGATAAAACTGCAATTATTTTCTCAGCATCCAACAATTAGTATCCCTGAAACATGTGGTTGTCACCACCTTCCCCAGGACAAAAACAGTTCAGAGGGAAATTGCCCATTTCAGTAAGAAAGGTCATGATAACATTGCATGTTTTGACAAACGACGTATAGAGCAGAATTTAAAGCTCATAAACCGTACATCAAAACTGGAACTTGATGAGAGAAAACATAGATAGCTCACAGCTACAAATACACTCATTGGATATGAATATTGTTTTTTTGTATGTGAGCAGCTTTGTATTTGCTTTTCATTCCATTCACATAGATTTGCAGAAACACAACTGACATGACATAACCCCCCTCATCCAATCCCCCTCTAATCCACCTCGCTCATTACTCTTGTAGCTTCGCAAGTCCCGCAGGATTTTAACTTCATGATTATCCATACAAGCAGTGCCATCTAATAATGTAATACACATAATATACATCTATGATGTGCATCGTTTTCCATCAGAAGGTATCCTGTAACGTTGTGTGATGAATTTGCCCACACTTCACACATGTTTGAGTTTCCTAACCCGTGCGGAGAAGGGGGGAAAACAAAGAAACAAAAGCAGAATAAATTATCTGTCGTTTGAGACAACTTCCTACTGAATTTCATTTTTTTTTTATTTGTCATGCTTCGTGCGGGAGCTTTGGAGATCCCCCCAGTCGATTCAAAGGAGGACAACATCTAGAGGAAAGCGTTTTACATGAATAAAACACAGCATTACCAGCAGAGACAGAGAGAGAGAGAGAGTAACTTATCATCAGGAACTTCATATGACCATGAAATTTATGACGACAAATTCTCAAGGGAAATATTCATTGTCTCCATGTTGACGCTCTGGTGTTTCAGTGCATGCTCTTATATATATGTCACATTTATTCCATTTGACAGCGGTTAATGGGCCGACATACTCTATGAGTCAGGTTCGGTTTCCTGGACAACTTGATGTGCTCTAGACATTTTATGGTATGCTCGAAATGATTAAAGGTCCAGGTCTCTGAAAGATGTGTGTGCAACTGCTGTCTATGATTTTGACAAAATGTATGAGCGAATGCGCCATTGTTACTCCAAAAGTTAACAGGCAACAAGACGGCATCTCCAGTACGTGGCCTTGGTCTGTCAGAACAACCTCTGCTGTGTCACCGGCTATTCTGTGAAGGAGAGTTTCAAGCACCGCATCATTAATGGGTTTGGAGTGAGGCCAGGCATCCGTGAAACTGTGCTTTTTAAGATCTCCATGCTGAAATGAGAAGGTTGTAGATATTTTCTGTGGAGCTATTTGACCAGAGGCTATCTTTGATTATTTCCAGGCAAAGCCATCCAAGAGAATACGCTTCTCATGTCTTTGATATCTTTAACGGAGCAGGTAGAGCACGGCTAGCCGCCCCCTCCTTGTCAATTACTGGACTAATTAGTATTTATGGCTTTTGTCAGCCAAGATGTTTAAAGTCAATTGCTTTGCCATTTTGCTCTTCATTTGTGTTTGCATTTCTTTTTGAACATGAATCGTTTTACAGCGGCTTCAGTGTGCCTCCGCTGCTGCAATATTAGCCACATATGAAGAGGTCCTTGATAACCAATAGAGCTAGGGAGGCTATTTTGCATGATTATATTTATATAGTTCCATTTGTGCCTTTTCCAACAAAAGCAATTCACAGGCGTATTGATCATAGGCTCTGTTTTATTAGTCAATAAAGTCAGTTTTTGTCAGCAAAGAGAGCCCCAGTGTAGACTGATCCCGATGTCCGTGTATTGTTTTCTGTTTTATTTTTTTAACGGCATGCTTCCCATCACTCTATGTTGTAAGGCTTTATAACCCCCCCTCCCCCCTAAAATCCATCTCAGTAAGTAAATACAACTGCTTCCCTTCAAAGCCTGTTGAGTGCTTCTCTTAACTCGCATTGACTGGGCATTGCCTTGGAGACTCAGCCTGCGCTCGACACCACAAGTGTTAACGCCAATTAAACTCCTGGCACCACCCTGTCATTCTCCACATTCTGTGACATATGAGTGATAACACAGAGCCCTACCTTCAACCCTCATCTGATGCACATTAAATGGCACTAGACCCTGCGTTTTCCTGACATTTTGCAGCAATCGATTGCGATTTAATCAGTGTGAGCATGCTGCTATCAGTCACACGTGCGGCAGCTGTTTTTTTGTTGTTACCTGGGCCGAACATGCCGCGGTGAAACAAAAAAAAAAAATATGAAATTCTCATTTAGCAAAGTCCCCGAAAGACAATATCCTGCTCACAGCATCAAAGTTATTAATATTAATCACAGACTTGATGTTCCTGTGAAAATACGTTTGCATTCAATTTGGATTTATTGTCTCTTTTGAACACTCATTACTCCCTTTCTTCCTCCCTCCTTGTCTCTCTCTCTCTCTGTCTGTCTCAGTGTGAGTCTCCCTATTCTCTCCCTTCTTTCCCTCTGGATAAGTGCAATAATTATCCCATTATTCTTTGAAGTCCTTGTGAAATCCAAGGCCCCGAAACAATCCCCAAACATGCAAATATTTTTTAAGTATTTGAGGTCTTCGAGGTAGCCCACAGCTGGAATATTCTCTCTTTGAAATTCCAACAGGTCAACAGAAACCCCAAAAGAGCATTATTTGAAGGAGAGCGGAGCGTGCCGTTTCTGGGAGCTTAAACAAAACACAAACATTGTCTTTGAGCAAAGGTGTACCGAGGCCAACATTCGTCTTTCAACCGTTATTTCTGAATTCCGAGCGACGTGTGCCTCTTGAATCCTCCCAACACCACCATTGCTTACCGAAGGAGGTTTTATAAAGAGAGCGCATAAACACACACAGATGCCTTAAGGTAAGCATGAATAAAGTCCTTAACGCTCAGTGCTGAGATGAACAGACTGAGCTTTTTCGAAACACTGCTCGGTGACAAATCTCCAAATGACTTAATAGGGTGATAATGTGTTAAAATGAAAATGTGTCTCTATTTTAGGAACACCTTGAGATGTATTGGCGGCTGCAGATTCTCACACATTCACACATGTGCAAGGACACACACAAGTTATTATCCACTCATCCTTTGAATTTGCAATTATGTATGCAGCGCAGACTGCATCATCTTATACAAAGAATTCGGGCTAAATTAATATACTGGCGTAAGCTCCCATTTCTATGCATATCCAGATGAAATATTGATTATGAATGGCAGCAAAAAACCTGGGCTATTAGGTAGAATAACATTTCACAAATATGTACTCACCTTAATTGAGTAAAGACATTAATATGTCAGTGATGTACAACTATCTAAGTTCTGCCTGCCACTAGGTATTACTCTAGGTTACTGCCTACGGCGATACAAATATGAGCTGAAAATGAAAGCAACTCCATAACTCTTTGGATGCTGGATGGTCTGATAAACGTGATAGAAATATTCATGCTGTTTATGTCCTCTCAGCCAGTGCCCTACGTTATAACTAAATCCACATGAGAGCAGGGAGAGAGGTGATGGTCATCGCTGGTGCGGAACAGGGACATAGTTGCAACCGTCGATACATGTTGATACATGTTGATACATGCATACACAACAACAACTCTTAAAAACAACAACACAACACAACATGCATGCACGCAACAGCTCTTAAAACATACAGCGACACGCTGTCAGACGACATGACACAACATGCATGCAAATGTGCACGCTGTGAGCTACTTACCATGTGCAAACAAGTGACTGGCATAATGTGTTTTACGTTATACAATACAGACTCAATCAGTAAAACATACTCAACCCCATAAACTTATTAAGAACAGAGGATCTCTGCAGTGGGAGTTGGATACTATCATGGCTGCAAATGATCCCCCTGAAAGATGTGAGCAGAGACTGTCATTAAAGGCACAATGTGTGTTACCGTGGCAACATCATAGAGGCCTCCATTTTTTTTTAATGCTGTGGTTGAGAACAATCAGCAGTGCACCCAATCCCCCTGTGAATTAAAGGCGAATAGCTAAATAAAGCTCAAGTACCCTGCTGCCACACTTCCAGAATCCAGTGTTTGTCTCATCTCTGTGGGGAAGTCTGTAACAACCTGTTTCTTTGGGGAAAAGTCGGCAACGTAGCAACACTGGACCGGGCTCCGTGCTCGCCAGAATTTAATTTTAAAACAATTAGTCCAAAGACAAAAATGACAAAAGTGTCACATTTTGAAAGTTACACATGTAGGTCACATGAATTGAATGACAACACAACACAGCTGTGTCTCTCTTCTCTCTATTTCTGATTTAGAGGATCACACGGCTGACATCTTTTCATTTGTTGATACTTTGTACGGTGAACCTTTTGCACAATGTTGCTATTTGTTTGTACAAAACTACCACTTCTAAAAAGTGCACAGCTCTTTATTTTTAATTGAGATGTATTGTTCATATTGTTTTAGTATTGTCTGTGTTATAATTGTAGTTATTCTACATTCATGCTTCTTTGTGCAATAGTTGTTCTTATTTTTCATTTGATTGTCTCTCATGTTTGTTTTACACACCAGTATTGGTGTGTAAAACAAACATGAGAGACAAATAATATGCCAAAAACTCGGCAATGAACCTAATTCTGATTCTTTATTCTCTAGTAATTTAATGCAGTGCCTTTGCTTGGTTAAATGTAACTAAATTCAACTCCCCACACAGTTACTTTTCCA
This sequence comes from Cyclopterus lumpus, assembly GCF_009769545.1. Classification (NCBI taxonomy): domain Eukaryota; kingdom Metazoa; phylum Chordata; class Actinopteri; order Perciformes; family Cyclopteridae; genus Cyclopterus; species Cyclopterus lumpus. The sequence goes on from NC_046986.1 coordinate 9,652,649, forward strand.
TTACGTTCCACAATGACCTCTCTGGCCAAGGTAATTACGCTGGGTGGCTCTTAGGAGTCAGAGACAAAGCCCACAGAGATCTTTCTCCATCAGATTAGCAGTGTGGTTTCTGCATTCCTCCAAGGGCTCCAGCCAAGTTGTTCATTCTAGACCTGCATGGCGATCGTATAGCTTGCTTGTTTATTCATTAATAGCATTTGATCTGGCAGCCAAAGAGAAGATGTCTTTAGTTTGCAGGAGAGTCGTGTCAGCATAAGGAACCGAGATAAGGTGGATGTAGCTTTTAATTAGGAGGGTAGGAAGCCCCACTGGTATCTGTGTACAGACACCACGCAGCAATTGACCTTAGTGAACATGTCAAGACTTTCTCCTGCTCCCATCAGACCTAAGCAGGAACTGTGAAGATAGCTGTGCTTTCAGACAGATGTAGAATTTGTATTTTCAAGGGGTGGTTTCCAGTGTATTGGATATTATTTTTCCTCCACGTGAGGCAAGATTATTTTATGTTTCCCGTCGTAGGGTTTTGAAAATACTTAAACTCTAATTAATCCGTGTTATGTGTTTTTCTGCACAACCAAATCCACTTTTAACTGCCGTTTTGCTTAAATGAATAAATAAATGAAATGCAAAGAATTTATTATCAAATTAAGAGAGGATATTTGCCCCGAGCTGTGCGGCTTGTGTATGGCAGAGTTAAGGGGAAAATGCACCTCTAAAAAGAAACTGCAATGTACAGTTGAACAATCAGGCCATTAACTTCCAACAAAAACTGTCACCCTGCGCTGTAAATCAGAGCATCAACACTTTAATCCCGTGAATCAGTTTAATGAGTTCCATCCTTGCTGAATTTGTGAGTTTTTGTTTGAAATATACTAATCCATTTTTTTCTAATTAGTTTAGAATTCATTCCACCCGTGAATCATTAAGCCACATCCTCGTGATAGCAAGGAATGACAAAGGACGGAGTACTGGAAGTGAACGAGACAAAAGTCTTTCCTGAATCAGCAGTGACACCTTGAGGTTTAAGGTAGAATTACATATCATTTTCTCCATCGCTTAATTTGGTTCAGGTTAAATTAAAGATAATTGCCCAATCATATAATTCTAACAACAAGAGTACGCGTGGGAGAAAGAAACTGTTAAACAAAATGAAAAAGATAGAAACAGGCAAGACATTTGATGGGTTGTTTGTTAAAGTGCATTCTATGTTTAACTCACATGTACTGAGTCATTATAACATTGGAGCTGCTGGAGTGAAGCGCACTATACTTGTCTTCATGTCAGACATAAAAAAAACAACAACAATGCAATCAATTTGACTATTTACTTCTTCCTGTAAACGGTCAAACTCAAGGGTAATAGCTTTTTCAACATGACTGTTTGTAATAAATGTGTCCTGGTTCTTGTTGACCGCTACACAACAGACAGCTCTCGTATTCTTCAAGCCACACCTCAACTGTTCACAAGGTTAAAAGATATCCAGTTTTTTCTTTTGTCAATTTCTAATCCTGTGAGTGCAATTCCATCTGAAGTGTGATAAACACGTCACTTTCTTTCTCGTCATTCTCTTTCCAACCCAATGTGTCCACCAGTGTTGCTGCTCATACATAAGGATACTTCAAAATTAAATTGTCTTTAACCAGCAGATACTCTCAGTTACAATCCTTACTTTTGTCTCTTATTTCCCTTTTGAATTTTGTATTTCTTAAATTTGACCAACAGGTGGTGCCACAGCATTTAGCATAAAAACAAAGACTCTGATTCTGTTTATTTTCCTGAGTAGCGGTGACCAAGCTGGGGTTCGTGGACCACAAGCTGTCCTTAAAACATTTCCCAGAGGTCCTGGTCAAAATGTTGGAGAGCTACAGGTTATTAACTGGAAAGAATGAAAGTATTATAATACAGCATTTCCACTCCCATCATGAACAGGCAGTAAAACACAACACTTCTTAACGTAACTTCTGCATCAGGCATCCTCAGTTAGATGAATATCTATGGATGGTCCCTCGATATAAAATGTTCCAATCTTGAGTCAGCTCAATTATGATAAGAAAAACTTTATCGTTCCCACAAGGGAACGTTAAAGTGCCACAGCTGTAGGGCAGTGTACTAATAAGCTGAGAAATATTATAAGTTAGAAAGAAATGTGTGTTTCTATATAGAATAAGAATGTGTTATACCAATATATAAATATATAACATTAAAGGGAACAACAAATGTAATCAAGTTGCACTTGTAGTGAAGTTCATCTGCATCTATACTACGTCAATATCTCAATGGTCTTCAGGCTTACAACAGCAACACTTTCTGACTCAGCTTTCTGGGAGGACAAAGAAACACCCACACCAAACATTTGTGGAAAAATAATGGACCACAGGAGCACTAATTCAAAGAGAAACCATTCCCCATAGCTGAGGGTGTAATAGGAGCTGTAGATGGGCAAATTGCAATTACAAAAAAAACACCGGGGAGTCCTCGAAAAGGTCAAATAAAATAAGCCCAGCAGCTCAATGTACGCTCCTCACAAAGTGTCTGAAAAACAATTAGAGGGCACTAAAGGAAATAGGAAAAAGTGTTAATAGATAAAAGACTACATTCGATAAACAATATAAAATGAGTAGAATTTGAATGAAAATGTGCATTTGAATGAGAACGAGGTGTCAAAATACGGTATGTATGACCAGATAGATAACCATAGATGTCATGTATGATGAAAATACTTTTAATCGCGTGTTTTAAGGTCTGCTGAGGATCGTGGAGATTGCAGAGCCTCGTGGCAGCAGAGATGAAACACATGTTGTTTATTTATGGAGCTGCCTGCCAGAGAAGTATCTGCCCATGGGCACTTAAGGATCCACACGGGGGGTGAGAAGTGTAATCCATGATGGCTGATAATGTGGCCATCATCTCTTTCTCTCCCACCTCCTCCAGGGAGACCAGAGATACTCTGGGAGGCATGTTCTCAGACCGCCTGCTGTTAGATTTCTTGTAACCAAAGATGTTTTTCATGCTCCTACAAACGTGCTCACATTCTTCTGCTGCAGTCTGTCCTCAGTCTTCTCCCTGAAACAGTTTCTGCCCTCCTCGGTCTTCCTTTTTCTGCTTTGTCTGTACTCACCTCTGTTCTTCTTTGTCCCTGACATAAAAGACCTCTTTCTGTCATTCAGTAGAGGCTTTAGTTCAGAACGTGTTGGAAAAACACGGCACCTCCCGATGGACATGGTATTTTCAAAGATTACACATGATGGAGTGTGTCAGCCCGCCCTCTCCGAGCCTCATCAGGCCATCTCCTCACTGTCTTTGTGGTCGGACGTTGTTTCAACCCAGGCCTACAGTTTTAAATGCAAGTAGGAGTAATGGTGATTAAAGCATTTTCTTTCTTTTTCCATATTGTATACATTTAATTTAGACCACTTGTGCAAATATTCATCGGACCAAAAGCTGTCCGCTGTGGAGACTAAAACTCTTTCTGTCAATAATACCATGACAATGCCAGGAAATAAAAGCCTTGCATAATGTGTTGACACAATACTCTGTGTTGTGTTGCAGCGTAACACCACTTCAGATGCATCAAATGCTCGTGGGAGCTCTGACAAACCAGAAAAGTGCACTGGGACGACCACGTGTACTTCTATACTCCAGCTGGACACAGATGACAGTGTGACGCGCCATCTGTAAGGAACATGCATCACAGGCACTACCCATCATCCTCTGTGGCACAGTTCCATCTCCATTTGTGTATCTCTGACCTTGGAGCACATCATTGTTAGTCATCATCGTTTTCTTCCAGTCATTTGTGATGCTGATTCCTTGTGTGCGCCTGTATGTGGGTAAATGTGTGTGTGTGTGTGTGTGTGTGTGTGTATAGAGTCGCTGTCTTGGGCTCCCAGTTGATGAAGATTATGTTCAGTGTCGTGGAAGACTTGGAGAGATGAGGCTCGTCTCATGCATCGCCTCATGTTCCCTCTGCACATTGTAACCGTGGACCAACAACAGGGATTATCAAACGGCAGAGAGATAGTGTGAACGTACACAAAATGCAACGACACACAAACCCACAACAACCAACATTGGAAGACTATTTCACTAAAGTCAAAATAAAACATAAATGATTTCTCACATTCAGATGTTTGCGACGGCAGCTCTATTTTGCACGAGCTGCACAAATTGCTTTATATTGCAACACATGTAAATGTAAATTCATGCAAGAAATAGTGGCGTAATGATGGGGTTTAGCTAATGCTGAAGGTCTCGCCCAATATGCAGCGGAAACCTCTCAGGGCAAAGGAAAAAAAAAAAGAGGCACAAATGAATTGCATGCACGCTGAATACAGCCTTCATACTCTTTAGTAGGAGCCACAGGCAGTGTCCCTGATGTGCCGGCTCTCCTCCCATGTGAGCATGAGCCAAGTGGGGAGGATGATGATGGATACAGCTCTCTACGAGGACACGGCGATATGCAAAACAATACTTGACATGTTTCCACATGAGTGCTGACGCGGATCAGGTTGAGAACGAGCATGACAGGTCTTTTTCTTTACCTTTTTTGCTCTCTCACTAAACAGACGTGAACATTTTCATATGCAACATGTGCCACCGGTTCAGATGCTGCTACATCTGATACATGATTATGACATAATGACATACTGTATAGCGCTGCGAGATGGCATGCTAGATGCCAGGTGATCAATACACACCCTCCCATGGCAAAGCCGGTGTGTGTGCATGCATTAGGCGCTGGATGACATGATTATTAAGGCTGTTCTGCGCAGACCACATAAGCACTTTAGTGCAGCTTCTCCAGAGCTGAAAGGGGATCTGTGTGTGACAGCTCATTCCAGGGTTTGCGAGTACCTGGATTTATTTATTTTTTGTCAACATATTCTGACTGAACCATAAACCCTCAAAGCTCAACAGCATCTGACCTCTTGACTGGCAGAAGTATTATGGACACCATGCAGGGCACCTTGACTGCTGTGAGATTTCCAAATAAATAGCAGCCGGGATTAAAAATAAACTGCTCTGGAAATATTTAGGGGGGGGGGGCTAATCTATTCCTGTAAATAAATGACCCTCTTTGTTTTTCACCACCAAGCGAGCTAACATTACTTGATTGGCAGCTGATTTGACAATCATGGTGACGGTTTTGTTTCCAGGATGTAACATAACAGCCGAGACCGTGGTGAAATATTGGTTTTTTTTGGAGGGGGGCGGTTGCGACATCTTTTCTGTAGGTAGGTTAACATCTTTTGGCGAGATATATCTCGATGGTCCAGTGAGCTGATTCTTTGTGATTGAAATGACTTAATATCCTCCCGACCACAGAGTCCGCGTGCGTGCTTTTGCGTGCGAGAGAGAGAGCGAGAGAGAGCGAGAGAGAGCGAGAGCGAGAGAGAGAGAGGGAGAGAGAGAGGGAGAGGGCGAATAAGCAACTTTGTTACCAAGCACAGCCGCGTCTCCTCCGGCACCGCGTGGTGAGAGAGAAGCATTTGGCAGTTATGGTCGATCAGCGCTTCTTTCATCCTCCCCGGTGCATTAGAGGCGACGAGCGCACTCGCGCTGAATAGATTATGTCTCCTCTTTTCGCTTTGACGGATTAAAAATAAAAGATGCGCTGAAATACCCCCCCCCAAAAAACAAGCCTACATCTTCATCAACGCGCGTGAGGTATGTATTTCCCAACCAGGACTTATAGACAGAGATGATGCTGGCTGTCTTGTTGTCATGACGAGGCGCGTGCACTATACGATGCAGAATCTCCGCTAACCTTTTTTATTATTATTTTTTTTCATTTGCATATATCTTTATATTCAAAGCGTGCATTTAATTGCATGTCGATGTGTTAGTGAAGCAAATGCGATGCGGCTTTCCTTCCCCTCGCAGCGGATTTGAACCATTGTTTTGGCTGTGACCTTGCTTTTTTTGTTGTTGTTATTTACACATAGCTCGAAGGAGTTGCTTTTCATCCTGCTTTGTTTGAGACATTTTAATATCAGCCGCCACACAGATATAAGTTACCCCTGGGTGACAGCAGATGAGCCTTTGACTCGCGCAGGCTGCAGCTTTGTTGTGTGGAAGTTGCTTTCATTTGCAGTCTCCCTGTTTTTTTTACATCTCCATTGTATGTCTTTTATTTCTAGATGACATTGAGGATACCTTAGCGGGGACTGTGAGCTCGGCCAACCTTGTTCAGGAAAATGCCTCTTTGGATTTCATATGTTTTGCTAAGTGCAATGTCAGTGTGCACTATTGAGGTGTTTGGCAATTATGGAGAAATATGTCAAAGACTGTGCGCCTGTGAGGAGAGAGAGGGGATACTCACAGTGAGCTGTGAGAACAGAGGAGTTGTGAGTATCTCAGACATCAGCCCAGTGTACTTCTCCCAGTATCATCTGCTGCTTACGGGGAATCTTTTAAAAACGCTATCTGCAGATGATTTTGTTGAGTTCAAAGGACTTACAATATTACATCTGGGGAATAATGACATATCGGAGATTGAAGCAGGAGCTTTTAATGGACTTCAGGGATTAAAACGATTGCATCTCAACAATAACAAAATTGATGCCTTGAAGGAAGAGTTTTTCTTTGGCCTGGAAAGTCTTGAATATCTCCAAATTGATTCTAACTATATAACTCACGTGGCCCCCAATACCTTGAGCAGACTTCGAAATCTGGAGGTCCTGATTCTCAATGACAACTTAATATCTAGTCTGCCGGTGAACATTTTCCAGTATGTCCCACTGACTCATTTGGATTTAAGAGGGAATCAGCTCAAAGTGCTTCCCTACTCAGGTCTGCTGGAGCACATGAACAGTGTCGTGGAGTTACAGCTGGAGGAGAACCCGTGGAACTGTTCGTGTGAGCTGATTGCACTTAAGACGTGGCTCGAGAGCATATCATACACAGCTTTAGTCGGCGATGTCGTTTGTGAGTTCCCTTTCCGGCTTCATGGGAGAGATGTTGATGAGGTTTCCAAACAGGAGTTGTGCCCAAGGAGAGCGATTGCTGAATATGAGATGCCCCCCCTGCCACATTTGATCACCGACGCATACCATAGGACCATGCCGGCTCTGGTCACAGCCTCCTTCACCTCATCTGGGATTGCTCGGTCCTCATCAAGACCCACAAAGGGACCTCGCCAGTCAGGCACATTAAAATCAAGGCCCACTGCTCGCATCCCATCTAATAAACCACAAAATTATGGGCAAATTATTTCATATCAAACCAAGTCCCCCGTGCCTTTAGATTGCCCAACTGCCTGCACCTGCAATCTTCAAATTTCAGACCTCGGTCTGAATGTGAACTGCCAGGAGCGAAAGATTGAACATATCTCTGACTTAAATCCCAAACCATACAATCCCAAAAAGATGTATCTAACGGGGAATTATATCCCAGTAGTGCGTCGATCCGATTTTATCGAGGCGACGGGGTTAGATTTGCTTCATCTTGGTAACAATCGAGTATCTCGCATACATGACCGAACTTTTGGTGATTTGACACACCTAAGAAGACTATACCTTAACGGGAACTTGATTGATCATCTAACAGCTGACATGTTTTATGGACTGGAGACTCTACAGTTCTTATATTTAGAATACAACATCATTAAAAAGGTCGGTTCTGACACCTTTCAGCACGTACCCAAACTTCAGCTTCTTTTTCTGAACAATAACCTCTTAAAAACTTTACCCGTGGGAACATTTAATGGCCTGACATTAGCCAGGCTAAATCTCCGCAACAACCATTTGCGATATCTTCCCGTCAGCGGCGTGCTAGATCAACTTACAGCAATGGTGCAAGTCGATTTGTTTGAGAATCCCTGGGATTGCTCTTGTAGCATACTGGAGTTAAAGATTTGGCTGGAGCAGCTCAGCACAGGCACAGTTGTAAACAACGTCATCTGTGGTTCACCCACAAGGCTAGCTGGGGAGGATATGAGGTACATTAAGACAACAAATCTTTGCCCGAATAATTCTGATATACTTGTCTCCATGATCCCACCCTCTGAAGAATCTTTCCCCGGCAGCACTATCACCATAGAAACATCCTTGGACTCTGACACGCAATACAGCGCCATTCCTTTATCTGTGATGATTCTTGCCCTTCTCTTCATATTCATTGTGTCTGTGTTTGTGGCTGCAGGATTGTTCGTGGTAATGAAAAAGCGCCATCAAAAGAGTCAAAACGAGCATAATAACTCCATGAATGCTTGCATTAGCTCTCTCAACATGGAATATGGCCTTTACAAAAAGGGATCCATTCCCAAAGTCAGGACATCTGCTGGACATGTATATGAGTACATCCCACCTCCCACAGAAACCACAAGCAGAACAACTGGCCAAACCCCGACAGACAGCAAATCAGTGGATGGATTTAGAGACTTTGATGAGTTGAGCGGCGCTTTTCTGGCTCACTCGGATGAAGAGGCGGCCAGTAATGTTATAAGCTCGGAATACAGTGTGACCACTCCAGAGCCCCTCAACAAGCCCTCCAACCCTCACCAAGATGACCAGTGTTACTATAGAGATGTACTTGAGTCCGACAAGCACACGTGCTACAGCAATACGTTACCACGCAGGCATGCGGCGCATTCATCAAGTCACTATGCCTCGGACTTTGATGCAAGGCATCAATACATGCATCCAGATAGAATACAACAGACAATACTCTATTGTGCATCCCCAAGTACTGTGTATGTGGAGCCCAACAGGAGTGAGTACTGGGAACTCAAAGCAAAGCTTCATATTGATCCCGATTACCTTGAGGTTCTTGAAAAACGAACAACGTTTACACAGTTTTAAGAGACTTAACCCCTGGACGGTCAGAGTGGATGCATTGATGCAATCTATTCATATTTTTCATATTATCAGGAATCAGACCATGTTTAAAAAAATCAGGCAGCACTATTTCATCATCTGTATTAGTACAATGGATTGTGAGCTACGGTATGCATTTCTGGGAGTCATTGTTTGACGAATAAAAGGGAGCGCCACTTGTTTTAAAGTAGCACTTATCCCTTTACCCCTGTGGTGTCTAACAGATTGGTTTACATTTGTTATTATGAACAAACAACCAGAAATATGAGGCTTCTGTGACTCATCCCCACATAAAATGCCTCCTGGAGCTGTTTCATTGACAAATATGTGAGACTGTGCTTTGACTCTCAAATTAGCTGCATTTCATGGGTGTTAATGGAGTGTTCAGATGATATTCGTTATCCTAAACCAGGTCTTTGTTACAGTTTTATGCATATAGCTCCCAGTTCTGTCAAACCTATTCAAGATGAAACTCACACATGAGATTAAGTCAAATTCATGCTGCAAATTCATGTGTAACCATGAATATGACCTGCGCTTAGGTGTGGACAGAAGTCACACGAGTTAGGAAACTGTGCTCCTGTGAAAAATGGGATTAGAAACATTAGTGGAGCAGTTTTTCCTCCATTATGCACAGCTCTGGGATGATAATATTAAATGCAAATTCCAAATTACAGATTATGAGGTCAGTAAATCTGTGTTCTCTTGTTGGCAGATTTGGAGGGAGAATAACTAATGTCTCCTAAAAATATACTGAACAGATCTAATCAGTGGTGTTCCCTCAAAGCCTCCCCAGCTCTAAACCAACTGCATTTGTTGATTATGGACACATGTTGCAATTGTATGAGTTAAATATCAATATATTGTAACTTCACTCAGAAACATTGTAACCAAAAGATTATAATCACAGCGTTATTAATTGTAACTGAAAGAAAATGTACTCAAAGGGTCACAAATATGCATTTTCTGGGAAACACAGATTGAAAAAGCACTTAAAAATTGATCGAGTGTCTGATTTTATTTGTATCAGATCCAAAGCCCTTCACATAAAACTCGTTCAGAATATATCCAAAGTTTGACACTGGCAAGGAGTACATCAAAGCACATCCCTGTGTTTTATTGGTACAACTTTTTTTCTTTATTATGTCTGCATACACAAAAAAATGTCTTCCAGTTGCAATGCATTTGAGTAGATTTGCAATACGGTAATATATTTCCATAAACTTCTGTTTGAAATTCAGATGAATTTCAGTCAAATCTGTTGGGCTCGGGCCCATATAAAACATATTTTAAAAGATTGCATATTTTTATACAAACAAATATTTCTTTTTTCTTTTCTTAAAAATGCACTATTGACTTCTAGAGGTCTGCAATGATGTCACTTTCTGAAATGCACAATATGGTAACACGTGAAGTAGGATTGATAACTGTATACATAAAAGTACCACAATCAAACCAAATCTTGCACTATGCATAGATATAGAGAATACTTAGACAATCTGTCTACAATGCCAACAGCTCATCCTCTCGGCCACCAACAATCATAAACATAATAGTTATCAATATTATCACATCCCATAGATGTTTATTTGAAATTTAAAAACCATGAATATTCAGAGGTGCTGAATATTCATGTGCATCTGAATAGGATAATTCCTTTTTTCTAAAACTTTCTTTTTAATGACATGTGTTTTCGGGGAATACTGAGTGGATTTTGGTGTATTACTTTATTTACCACTCATTTGGCATTGTTTGTTTTCATTGGTTTGGTGCAGGGTTGCATTAAATATGGCAATTTGACTGCCAAAGTGGTCTCTTTTTCTCTCTTCTTAAGGAGAGGATTGGTGAAGAGTGTAACAAATGTATAAATGTCTTCAAAGGCTTTATCCATGAAATATAGAAGAGCACAACAAACGAATGCTTGTGTGGATATAGAGTCGTCTTTATGCATATAACATGTTATATGCTCTAAACTAATCTAAGCACATCATCCAGCCACAATGCAGTTGAACCCATTTCTGGGTGAATAGTATCAACCCAGAAATCTGACTTTCCCTGAGATTTTAATACACAGAGTAAATGCACATCATAAGCAGTATTATGCACTGGACCTGTCATCTTAACTCAGCTAATTAGAGGACATGGTGTATCTGGACCCTGTCTGCATGTCACCATGCATTACACTGCAGCATTAGTCATGCTGCTTATCAAGTATACCGTCTTGGTTGGTTGCCTTTCACTTCTACAGAGTCTTTTTGTTATTATGTTGTCACTTGACCTGTGTCCGCTCTTTGGAAATTCATCAGAACCGATGACATGAAATCGACACAGTGCTGCATGATGTAAACCTGCACAGGGTTGTACTTTGTTACGTGTAGGATTTGTTTTTATGAATATATTGCTGTGAAAACACTGTAAACCTGCACAGACAGATTGACACACGTTTTTTTTTAATTGTGAGTGAGCAGTGGCTGCCATTTAGTTAATTGTTTCAGTTCTCAAAATGATAGTTATTTTTTAAATGTGTAGTAGATTTTGTGCAACCAAACGCAATGCAACAGAAATTAGAGGAAAATCCACCAAAAAAGATTTTATTTGTCATGATGTTTCTTTCAATTTGTGAGAATCTTGCACAAACAAATGTGTAATGGAACACCCTATTTACTGTATATAACAGACATTTGTAATATGTTTTGCTCTTTCTGCTTTTTGTAATCAACGACCAAATGTCGATATTTCTCACATGTGAATCTACAAATACTGATAATCCAAAAATGTGTTAAAATGAAATGTGGCTGTCCTCTGTATGTATGGAAATGTTATATTTGCAAAGAAGAAGAGATCCAGTTAGTGTCTTATTCTTATTCAGAAACTGTATGTTTGCTTCTCTTTGTTTTGTTTTGTTTTCATATGAGATGGTGGTTTTCTATGTCAACTTCTGATTTGTAAATAGAACACTTCATCAGCGTTTCCATGCAAACTTGCATCGGCTCTGAAAAGCAAAAAACCTGGTCTGTTATTGCAGAAACACAGTACAACTAGGAATATGTGGGGTAAATATATCTACAATGTGCTGTGTCTTTAGTCGTTAGCTGATGAATAAAAGATATGCATTCATTTGGTATACCCTTGTTTCTGTGTTCCCTTCAACCTATAAAACCATGGTGTGTGAAGTACATGTCATAGTGCACGGGGAGGACTGCTTTGAAAATGCTGCACAATACCCCATTGGCATTTTTCGAAACATTACTAAAATGACATTATCCAATTAAAATGTTCAGATCAAGCCATTGTCATAGTTTCAACGAGGCAAATGGGAAATAAAGAAAAGGGCTGTGTTGAACAATCAACATTGAGATGCACAGTTAGTACAGTATAAGTACAGTCAGTACCACACAGAGTCATTTTGTCTAACAACTGAAATGCTCAATTCTCTCATGTATGAACGAAATGATCTTCTGCCTAAAGCGTCACAACAGCTGCACAAATAGTAGCAGAAAAGGCCTCGGGCCATATTACAAAATGTACTTTTTATGTGAGTTTCTTGTATGCTATTGAATATATACAATGTTTGTTCTTGAGCAGCTCATGGCAACAGAGGGTGTATTTGCTGTGTCAGTTGTGATAAAGCATAAAGCTGGAACGAGGTAAATAAGTGACCTTACTGTAATTGTGCATCGTGAACACATCTGTATGCACATGCACGCAGTATACTTGCAGCAAAACTATTCTTTGCAGACATAGCAGTATCCATGGAAACATCCAATTACCTGACACAGAAACACAATTTGATGTGCTACACTGACAACTGTGAGCTCATTTATAACTCAGCCCTGATATTTATGCAATTAGTGTTGCATGTCTTTGAATTGCACACATTGAAAAACTAAAGCTGGCATTGAATACATTACCCTGCATTGCATTTAGGTGTGACTGACAGGATCTGTGTCGGAAAAAAAAAATGTCCATATTAATAAGACTTTGGACTTAATGTTTGTCAGAAGGATGGTGTTATGTTGTTTAGCTGCTTGAAGACCCCACTTCAGCAACAGAGAGGGAAATTAGGGCAGATCTACATTATGTAAGCTTGAAGAGATGTGTCAGGCAGAGTGAAGACAGCATATGACTGTAAGCATTCACCAAAGCAAAAACCTTTACGATAGCTAGCAAACACAGTAGAAATACCACAGACTCAAAACCTCCTTGATATGTCTCTATTTCTTCCATAGTTAATAGCGGAATCTTACACCTGGCAACATATGTATGTCTTACAGTTGTTAGTCTCAGACTGTGTTTCTGTCCCTGAAGCCTTTTCAGTCTTCTATTTCCATGTGCAACGCTCTGTCTCTCTCTTTCTCACTTTGTATGTGTGTGTGTTTAAATGTGTGTGTGCGTGTGTGTGTGTGTGTGTGTGTGTGTGTGTGTGTGTGTGTGTGCATAAATCATTGACTCAGAGTGTATTCATGCTTGCCTCAAGGACTTCAGCCAACCAATGTGGCAATACCTTTTTCCTCTTTTTTTCGTCTTTCAAGGTTTTTTTGCTTCAAAATCCCTCATACAACTCACCCGCAAAGTAAAGGGCTTCAGTAATAATTGATGAATTACAGTTTGAACATAAACTGACGTGTATCGGTGCCCAGTGTGCTTGTAAATACTGTATGTCAGGGTGAGGTCCATCATGTTAGATTGATTTGAAGAGAAATGTCATGCTGACGGGGAAGAGCGGTATTTACAAAATCCCGGGAGGCGGATTTAGATTTGGGATGTGCAAAACATTACCAGTATATTTGCAACAACTGGAAACAGTATGTGTGAGAGACACTAATATTTATGAGGGCTTATCCAGGCTTATGACTGCCAACGTGACAAAAGTGACAAAAGTGACAAAATCCCTCTTTATCCTCCCATTTATGGTACTACACACTAAACGAAGAATGATATTTCACACCAAGAGAAAAATAAAAAATCTTTGGCGCAATGTGAAATGAAATGTTGTGTTGTGAATACGGTGAATTGATGTGTATAAGAGGCTTTCAAAGCTCTTCAGTGCTCTGTACTACAATGTCAGACTGCCGGCTGTATGCGTGTTACCATTGTTTGAGATTTTGTGCCAGTATTCAGACCATTTTTTTAATATTCCCTCTATTCAAAATGATCCACTCTGAATAAAATGTTTTCCCTCCTCCAGTTCCCAGCACACTGTGCTGCCCTGCAGAGTCGCTCATCTTGCATTAACCTCAGTCCAAGCCCGATATCCACCTACTTTTCATCAGCCCGTTTTCCTTATGGCTCGTCAGCGCATCAAGGACACGTCCTTCTCTGTGTCGTGGCCTGAAGTGTCAATATATATGTGCGACAACAACATGGCACGCTTTAGCCTGTAATTCATAGTGCCAACAAACGGGCATCGATGGACTACCACATGTGTGATTATGTGTGACTTTACACCGCAACACTAAATCTGTTCCTTGTCTCACGGCAAGCTTATTTATATATGCGGTGGACCACGGTGATCCACTCGCAGTGTCTCCTCCGGATTTGAAAAAGATGCGACCTGAAAGGGCCTTGTTTGTGTTCCCTCCTTCAGTTGAGAGGCAGAGACACACATCTGCACAATAACAGAACAACAATGCTCAAGATCTGAGACAGCAAGAGGGGATTTCTTTTCAGAAGCAATGGCAACTGACCATTTGAGCAAAACTGTTGGGAAAGTTTGTACATTGAAGTTTAAAATGTAGGATTATTTTTAATACAATCACACTGAGCATTAAACACATTGCACAGCTAAAACAATGAATAGTCAGTCATACGCTGCATTATTTCTTAGAAGTGTAAAAAAACAGAAATTCCATATGTGACCGTGAAGCTTTTGAATCAAGTGCTATGAAGTGTGAGTGGACTATTACAGATTGTTCATATACTGTGGCAGCCTGGATTTAAATGCAGCTATTGCTGCACTGATGCACAGTTCCTTCTTCTCTTTCCTGGCCGCCTCGTAAAACCGAACAGAGAGCTGAAGCAAGCCGACTATCTGCTCATCTGCAAATGTTTCGATGTTCACTTTGTTTTGACGAGTATCATTTAATCTGATCAAACGTATCTATGGTGGCAAAGACTTGTTACGGTGTGCATTCCAGTAACGTATATTTACTATGGCGTATGTGAAGGGCACGCTTGTAAAGAAAGACCAATTACACATTGTACTAAATGGCCTATACTGTATATGACTTCATGTCATTCAGTCCCACATTCTCTTTGATAGGTTGATATTAAATCAGTTCATATCAGGTTAATGGTCAGTGGTAGTGATGCCAGCTAAGTATAGCAAAAGGTGTCATGTACAAAGGAGTTTTAAGAAAATCTGAAATTAGATTATTTCTAAACCATTTCGTTTTACTTCATAATTGTTAAGATTATCATTAGATTTCAAAATATATGTTTCTTGTATATTGTATATATAACTGAAAGACTTAATGGAGTTGAGCTCATTGCAGCAAGTATACCAGCCGTCCACCAAGCCTCTCCTCCCACTGCTGTGCTCAGAGGTCCAGTACATGTAGCTGTAGGTGGGTGTTAAAATGTTAAATGGGCCGTAGGTGTGGTGCACCTTTGCTGTACTAAACTGAATTTACATAGAGTTTTCATGTGTCAATCTCCTTTTTTGATTTCAACAACAAATTTCTTTTCTTTTAAAGTGTTGGAAAAAAATGCATATTTTTGTAATACTCTTGTCATGTTTGAATATACCGTAACCGTAAGCAATATTAGTAAAAGCCATACACGTTTGGAAAATGTATTATTTCCACCCTGGCCCAGTGTCAGATAAATGATGCGACACCGACTGAGCTGATAAGGATGTGGTATCTTCCTCAAGGACACTGCAGCAGAAGAGACACTTAAGGTGACAGGGGAACCAGCAGTGAGCCCCATCACCGCCATGCTTTTGGCATCTTGTTCTGTAACTTCACCGCACGGGACATGGCTCATAAAACTACAACATAAACCTCGACATATCAGACACAGGCTACTGTCCACTTAAATCATCGTTCTCTTAAAGCTCACTCGTAGAAACTGTGTCAATAGCTTCTAGTTATTATATGTTTTTGTATTTTTCTTACTATAATAGCATAATAGCAGCACTGTAAATATAAGTGTGACTGCAGTTTCATTGATGATCTTACATATGTATAACAACAAGGTTCAGTGTGTCTCAGATGCCCAGAGATAAATATGTGTTTTGTATACAGCATTGTCTACAAACACTAGGAGAGCAACTTTCCTCTCTGCGTAGTTGGTGGCAACTCAGACTCTATTATATTTAATCTTGAGGATAACTTTTTAAGCAGTATATAGTTTAAGGCATTGCGAGACTCCCATTTTATACGCCGCTCTCGTGACAAGATGAGGGCGCGCGGTGGTTCCTGAAAGCACTTTTTCGTGTTTCTGTCTCTTTGCAGTGAGTATCCTTGTGGGATTTACAACAAGCTACAATGGATCCAGACAGATGGCAAGGTGGGGGAGTTGAGTAACCATCGTCTGAACCCTAGGGAGCACTGCCATAAACAAGCTGTCAAACTAATGTCTTCACCCAGGCTTTTTTTTTGATATTATAATGTAATAAGATCCTGACTTTTCATTTTCACAATTGTTCAGATGTCCAAACGGACTCGGATGTAGCGTTAAAACCGCATTCTTGGTTCTCGTTACAAAGTGTATGCATACACTCCCTTATTAATTATATTATTGTTGTGCCAACAGCATCTTTATATTCTCTATGAATGCATTATGCCAACGAGGCCATCATGAATTAACATAAAGTGAAGTAGCAAATAGGTCATGAATATCATTAACAGAAAGCAGCACTTCAAAGAGTGGTAACTCTGTGGCTCAGCATTTGACCATCCATATCTCTCCTCATTAACTACACTGGAAAGCATTATTTGCTCATAGCTGTGCACTTCGGGCTGGTGGTGCATCAAAAGAGTTATTTCAAGTTCTTCCATTGTGTTAAAGTATTGTGCAACTACACAATTCCTCACAAGCCAAAAGATGGAGAAGACCTGCTGGCATGTGTCAGCTCTAATAATACTGAGGAAGATCATTTCAATTTATGGAAGACACGACTTCAGTTGTTTACTGTTGACTGGATAAGTGACAGGCTATTGTTGGTTAACTGACAAGATTTCCCAGATTTCCCAAAAGACATGTCAAATGTGTCCAGCCAACCACTTAAAGACTTCACCAGTTTTGACAGGGATTGTCATGTTAAAAAGAATAATGTATATATATATATATATATATATATATATATATATAAATATATTATTTTAAGAGTAAAACGTTATTTTATGCAGTATGTGCCTAAGCTAAACCTTATATTAGTAATCTGCCAACAGCCCTGTGATTGTTAAATATGCACAGTACTTAAAAGTCAATGAACATACTAACATTAAGCAATCGTGTGTTGAACATTTGATTAGAGTCAACTGGAAAAATCGAGCAGATAATCTTTTACAAATATGTTAACAGGTAAATACACTTGAATGTCTACAGGTTTCAAATTTGCTTCTTGCTCCTTTTCTGCTTTTGGAACTTAGTAAACGAGAATGTGACTCTGACTGTATTCATGCTGTTTTTTTTAGTTCAAAATATTAAGCAAATAAAGACCTCTATTAAATGTAAGACTTTTAATACACTCCAATTGTCTGCTATATGTGTGGGGGAAATGTCTTTCTGAAGGTCGTCCACTGAAATATCTCAGAAACTACTGGATGTGTTGCACACACATTGTACACAGACACATCCTGTGATTTGGTGATTCCCTGACCTTGCATTTATCCAGTTAAATATATCGCTGTCTACTTGACGGATTTGCACAACATTTTATACAAACATTCATGGTCTCTTGACTCTGAATCTGAAGGATTTGGATGATCTCCAGAATGTTTCCTTTTGGGGCATCCTGAGGTACATAATTGTAGTTTTGTGTGAAATATGTTATCCGTTAAGTTTTGAAAACTTGCAAATATAACACTAAGATTGTGAAGATGCTCAACACTATCTCCTGAACATGAGCATGTTGGCGTTGTCATTGTGTTGTCATGCTCACGTTATTTAGCTTCAATCCAGCTGTGCCCAAGAACAGCCTCACATAGCTACAAGCATGACTTAAGTCTTGTGCTGTCTTGTATTATTCAAACGATATGAATACTTAATTATATTTTTTACCTGTGATCAAAAAAAGAATGCGTCATTGTCATGTTAGAGCTTTGCACCACAAATACTTTCCGACCCATATTTGAATTATATATCTAAAAGAAAAAGAAGGGATATGAAGTGCTCGCATAAATGTAAGTTCACTAACAAAAGAAAGAAAGTGCTGCGCTTTGACTTAACACAAAGCTAATGTCATATAGCTGAGGCTAGCACTAAAATGGTTCACAACACATCCAAAGAGAGTACTGACAATCCCCGATGAATCTTGAGCACAGCTGTATCTGCTTCTGCAGCATCAGCTACAGGAACTCAGCTGATGCTGGCCCGACACACTCTACAAAGCATTAAGCCGTTGTGACATCAAGAGGTAACAGAAAATCACCTTTTGTTACGGGGGGGGGGGTTGAAAAACATTGTGATGGCCTCAATCGTAAGTGATCGCCCCCTCTGGAGAATATATTTGCATCTATTTCGTAACACCGCAGCCACCTGCTGCAGCTGAGCTCTGCAGTATGTGAGGAACGTCCTCAGAGCTATTTTGGGTTGATACTAAATGTGACTCCTCTGCACAGCAATTTAAAGGAACCGGTAAGAATTAAAGAGATACGCATTAAAATCGATAATTCTTCAACAATGTGTGATGCAAGTCAATCTCCACTCGGGTTTGCAATCCAAAACTCATAAGAAAAGTAAGTGAATGTAAGATGAATTATTCAAAGCCACTATTTTAGATTTCACAATGTCTGTTAATAATTCATCACATACGCTGCATATTTAAATACACCTGAGTTTGTTTGGAGGTTTACATGCATATTTATAGTATCTTTTAATTAAAAAAATTCGGAATTTAAGCAATCCTTAAAAAAAATAGAAAAAAAAAAAATAGAAATAGACGTGTCTTATATGTCTTGCAATGAAACACTCCATACCTTTCAAAGACCGCAATGGAACCCCTAGAAGATGATAAACTCGTACGAATGGATTACGCCGGATTTCCTCCCCTTTAATCAAAGTGTTGATTGTGATCTTGATGGGGTCTCTTACCCACCGGGAGGGTTCTTCCTCTGGTTATAACCCAGTTAAACGCCTCACCTAGCCACTGGCTACCGGATCAAAGCAACATCCACTCACAGGAAAACAGTCAAGCAGGGAAAAGGTTGGTTGCTATGGCAACTTATACTTCCTTATACTTGTTTGTTCTCATACAATTGTATTATCAGGACAGAAGTGTATTAACTTCATTAATCAACATAAGCCTCTACAACACCTGCTGAGAAGATTGCAGCTTTTGTTTATGGATGTTACAGACAGTGTAATAAAACATAAATGTGCTGTGCATTAGCTGTAAGATACATTGTATTTATATTATGTATTAGACTATCTATACAGTATGATTCAGTTCAGATTATCAATCTTTGAAGATGAGATTTTATCATGCATGTATGTAGAAATCCCATTTACCCTGCATACATGTCCTTCTCTCCCTCCCAGGAGACGATATTTCTACGGCACAGGAGGACGGCAACATCAAATATTCACACTTGGATTTTACCACACTCGAAATAAGAGCGTCCTTGGGAGTCTGACATCTCCTGTATAATTAAGTTGTCCAGATTAAAGCAGGAATGGAGTCTAATCATCAGCAGGATACGTTGATAAGCAATAAGCCACGAAGACAGAAATGATTAAAAGCTCTTTCTGATCGGAAGGTCCCATAATGCATCAATCCTCTGGAATGAGGTCAACCACGTTGGGGTACCATACAGTCAAACCCATTAAATATGTGGTTTTGACAGCTGTAGAGACCTGTGCTGACTTAGAGCGGTGCATAAGCAGCATAGTAAGGGAGGAAGATGACAATAAATGTCCTTTGGACAGAATGTCATTGATTTTAGTTTGTTATTTCTGGGAATGTAAAACAGTACGTCTGTGTAATGTAAAACCACTTTGGAACTGCAGTTTCTTTCCTGGATTTGGTCATTTTAAATAGCTCCTATTTTTTCAATCTCTCTTTGTATGTAAAGCCTCCTTGCTATATTTTAGTTGTGTGCTCTGACACCTATCCTTTCCCTTCTGGTAGAACTTCTTATTTTCAGTCGGCTTTGGCCTTTTGGTCACTGAGCCCCCATTTCAAATGTTCCTTTCAGTCCGATAGCGGCGCTTTGGAATTGTAACAAAGAAAAAAGAATTCTTCCTGCACACCACTTCTGTTAAAACAGCCATTATTCATTATTTGCATGTGATGGATATCCCTAAAAAAGGAACCACTCCTATTTAATGTAACTAAGTCTAATTTAACTAAATGACTACTATTACAATGCAACATCACAATAACGAGCCCCCCCCCCCCATCGCAATGAAATTAAAATGTTGTACAATAATGTGGAGCAGAGCACAATGTTGATACAATGTCAAGGCAATGTGAATGTACTGTAAAATTCATCAATTATTTAGAAATGGAAGTTGGAACATTGGAAAGATTTTAAATTTCTCCAGCTCATTTATCAACTGCCTTCCTGAGAATGCCTCTTGATGTTATAATGTAGGAATGTGTGTGTAGGTAAGTGTGTGTGTGTGTGTGTGTGTGTGTCAGTGCATCCATCTCTGTCGGTGTGTTTACCTGAACTCTGAGTGTTCGAGATAAAGTGATTAATCGTCACGCAATGGTTTACCCATCACTTTAAATGTGTCTGCCATGGTTATGGGGTGTGATTACAGACTAAAATATGAACTCCTATTAAGCAGAACATGGTTTCCGTGCGCATAAAAGCAAAGGACGTGGACACATTTACTTCCGGCTCAGGGGTAGGCTGTGCATCACTGTGTGCATTAAAGGATAATGCACTTTCTTCATTTCATGAAACTCATTCTGATTGTGCTAATGCAATACTTTTAATTCTACCGTACAGCGAATGCGACTTCAAGCTCAACAACCTGAAGACGATTACAGAGAAGAGAGAAACTGCTTTTACGCCGGAGTCATGTAGGATTTCATGGTTGGATGTTTGTTCCAGTTCCTGATGTTGCAATTCCTGCATCATCTCTTTGTGGCATTTCTGCTTCTATTGATGATGGCACTGAACATTACACTCAAACGTAAAATGAATGCACTACAGAAGAACCTCATGTTCTGAAGTCTCAGTTCACCTGCCAACGTCAAATATAGCAACATATTGATATTAGCCAGGAAGCTAAATCTATGTTCGCTTGATGAGCTTCTTGTTCAACGACGGGGGGAAGGGAGGATGAACATGAACATGATGAGAAGAGTCGTTCAGTATTCCATTTTCTGCTTGGAGACACAGTGCCTTCAGTATTTCAGCACAGGACATGGTCATCAATGGAGATTTATTGGGAATAAAGAAAGAAATAAAGAAATGGCCATAGACAAGGACAGAGGGTGTCATTATGTTGCACCGATTTTAAAGCCACATTGGAAAATTTTATAATTTATAGATTATTCAATAACCTGAACAATGTCATTAATAGTGGAGGGCTGGCACAAGGCACATACATAAATCTTTGACTTCTCAAAATTGCATGAAACATTTTTAAATAACCGATTAAATTAAATGAAATAAGAAAAAAATGATATTGTAGTGCTATCATCTTTGGGATAAATTAACATTCAATAATCAATAAATCTCAGGAGTTGAAACATACAGTATGATGGTTCATTTTGGTGTCTCACTGGCAGCCCCGTGTATGAAATGTACTGCAATTATTACAGCAAATATTTATCTATGCTTAGACATCTTTCATCATTTTGTTTTACCTTCACATTATTTTACTAAGCGCTCTGTAACGGGTCCTCATCAGGGCATTCAACCGTAGCTTCTCCTCATCGTCATCCATCCTGCACAGCAAGCGTCCCAAATCCTGATATGTCAGACTGAAGTTTCAATGCAGTGACTCGGCACTTTTAAGTGCTTTTAAATGAAAGACAATATGTGAACACATGTAAAGAATACATTCCTCCATCTGAAGCTCTCGCAGGGTTTATCCTTTGGGAGCGCCTTTTTGTTCTACAGGTAAGTGTTCAAAGCCACACCTGAAAGTGCTCAATGGAGTGTTTTGCTTTTCGTCTTTATGTCCTTTTGCTTTTGCATTTTATCATGTAATTAGGAATAGTGTATGGGTTAAACACAGACATGTGTCCCCACTTATGTGACTTAATTGTTTGATTTTCACAGATTCTACTTTAAAGTTGCACTAATCCTTATAATATATTATTAAATGCTTCTAGTTTTGGATGAACATTTTTTAAAACATCTTTCACATGTAATGAATGAAACTTTGTGGCAAACCAACAAATAATGATCAGCTCACTTGACAGTCCCCCCTCAGCTCTATGGAGTATCAGTGTCTTTGAGCTTGTTGTTTTGATTTTAGTGTGCAACTAACTGTGTCAAGTGAAACCCTTTAATAGAATATCAATGCTCACATCATGTATTCCTCTGGGCGACTAACCGCTTGAGTAATAGAGCACGACGTTGACTTTCTTTATTTAGTAAGTAGCCAAAAATACAACACTAATAATCAAAATCCAGCCAAATCCCCTCATGTTTTTTAAGGTGAAAAGTTGTATCCCTTAATGAATGAGGAACCAGGCCACTCTTGAACTTGGTTGAGTTAATAAAGGTCTATCAATAGCAGCAAAGACAAGAGCTGAATGCAAACACTCCCTATCAGGCGCGTCGCTGCAGCAGAGAGAGTGTGTGTGGAATCCTAAAGGCAGGGATCCAGACACATTATTGAATACCACTGAAGGGGTCAGAAAGGAAGGTGATACAGAGACATTCAGGAGTGGTGAGTGCCGTCATCGTGCAGAATTGTGATGGGGTTCATTTGTTGTCACTCTCCAGGGGAAAATCATTTGCTCTGGAACTCGATTAAGTCTTTGAAGTGGAGTTTTTGTAGTGGAGTTGCGTAAGTGCTTAAAGAATATGTGACATTAGGATTTGTCTGTCTCATACAATAAGCTAAGTTAAGGATTTATAGTAGACAGACAGTAGTATCGCTATGTTGAAATAACGTGAGAAATGTTGATGCAAATTCGAGCTACATGCAGACTGTGCCGGATTAGTTTCCAGGCTGAGAAAAGCAAAAGAATTGAAATGCAAATAAGACGGGGATTACTGAGAGAGCATTCACTCTACCAGCGCTTCTTCCATTAACGGGTGAAATATTGGTGGCGTTTATTCTCTGGTTACTTTTTGATAGCAAGTTAATAACGTACTAAATTGCGTTTAGCACCTTGCTTGGTAGATTCCACAGAATACAATACGACAACAGAATAATGATCCAATCTAAGATGATTATTATTCCCATTACTCCACACGCTGATAAAAGTGTTGCAGTCCCTATTCCCTAATCGTGTTTGCCCTCGTTAGTGTCAACCTGTAAACACAACACCGGGAGAGAGGTAACGTTTTCTCCCATAGATAAGGGGTTTATGTTGCTACCCAATGAGTTGCATTTCCACCCAAAGAGAATAGTGTCAAATGAGAAACTGAATCATCTCAACTTCAAAAGCATGCATCAGAAGTGTGAAATTTGTAGCTGCAGGGGTGGCACTGACTTGAAAGGGCCCAAATGAGAAATCTCTTTTACAGTTTTTCAGATCTGCAAAGAATAGGAGAGGTATTTATTGATTTTTTTTTTCTCTAACTTGTTAAAGTGTACTTACTGTGCTTGAATGTGTTTTTCTGTCTCATTTGATGGGTCTGCAAACCAATTGCACTGTTGAAAACATTATTCCATACTGTCAAAATGTAAATGTAATGCTCCTTTAATAGGTCCTTCTAAGATCGTTAAGACTTATCTGAAGACAGTGATGCACATCTTGCATTTATATTGTGAGTTGCATGAATATATATATATATATATATATATATATATATATACATATATAGATATATATAGATATATAGATATACATATAAAGATATATATACACATATAAAATATATATATATATATATATATATATATATATATATCTTTAAGTATAAAGAGGTCATGGGACTATTTCTTGTCAGTCAGCCATAA
Source organism: Cyclopterus lumpus (assembly GCF_009769545.1). Classification (NCBI taxonomy): domain Eukaryota; kingdom Metazoa; phylum Chordata; class Actinopteri; order Perciformes; family Cyclopteridae; genus Cyclopterus; species Cyclopterus lumpus. Next base: position 9,676,732 of record NC_046986.1, read on the forward strand.
TGTGCTGTTTCCTTAGTTGAGAGTGCCCTCTGCTGGAAAATTGTAACATCTCTCTATCCATTCCTTGTCCTCTCACTCGTCGTGATCGGGGAGCACCAGAGCAACAACGTCTCCTTACCCAGCAGCCTCCTCCAGCTCCTCCTGAGGAGCTCATCAAGCGCTCCCACGCATGCTGGCAGATGTAGTGTTGATTGAATTTGTCCTTCCCACTGCTCACTTCCTATCCTCCCTTAATAACACTGGTGTCCCATCAGCAAGTAACTTCAAGTAAATGAGAGAAGGAGACAGAGGAGAATTAAGATTAGCTGATAACATCAAAAGTCTGCTTCCATTACCGAAGTGGTCCTAACTTAAATCTTCAGTCCAATTGCCAATTATTCATCAAAGTGTTTCAAATCCTGGGGTTCTACGTTCCACTGTGCTGGATCAACATGGATATATGAAGTGCATGTGGCTGATATGGCGTTGCATTAATTATCTGAGAAAGACAATTCAGGTGATCAGTTTGGATATCCAGCTTTTAAGAATGCTATAGTTATGTCTGGGCATCAGGCATGCCATTAAAGAAATCTCCCTACAGGATGTTCTTTGTCTATGTCTTTCCTTCAGACAATGTGTCCTAGTCCGGGACCTTGAAGCTGTTTTTGTCTCCTACACAGCTGGCAAGATGGAAGCACTAACATCGCTTTCTAGGTCACAGAGGAAAAGGGGGGAGGAGATGGAAAGGAACACATTGTAAGGGGAACACAACCCACCTGTAGTCTCTCCAGTGTATCCTTACACCAAGGTCTCGTCACAGCTTTTTCTTCAGGGAGTAACAAGGATATCCTGCTTAGGGAGGTTCCCCACTTAGGGAGGTTTCCCACACATATGACGGTCAGCAAGACATAAACAATGCTTTCTCATACCAAATTATTTCTTTCAAATTGTGTTCACTGTTATACATTTGGAGTAAAACAAAGTCCATTAACTACAAATATTTGTTTACAACCATATTTACATTGCAGAGTAGTATGATTTTTAAACGGATGGTAAATGGACTTCCTTCCACTCCGACCACTCAATTGAACAGCTCCATGTCATTATTCACACATTCATACGCTGATGATAAGGGCTACCATGCATGGTGCCACCTGCCCATCAACACTCTAACTAACATTTATGAATCACAATTGTGCCCAAGGACACACCGACATGGACTAGAGGAGCCGGGGATCGAACCGCTGACCCTCTGATTGAAGGACGACCCTGCTCTACCATGAAAGCATCATTTAAAGCAGACAATAGTTGTACATTGTTTTCTACCATGCACTGATTTCCATGTTTTGATGGGGGGCATATCAGTTATTGAGCTGTTGATCTGCATTGCATTCACAAGTTATGATACAAAAGATAAACTATTAAATATTATAATGTACATGTAAAAAGCTCTTAATGTTTATAAATGAATCTGTTCAGCAACCCTCATTTGTTGTTCCAATATTCCTACAAGTTGATATAATATTATCCTCATTATGTGTCAAGGACATTTTCCTCTCCAGACACTTTGTACAATATTTTTTCTTGTTATACATTGTCAGTCTATCTTAATTCAAGGACGCTACTGCCTTGATTGTCCATTGTGTGAAAATATTCAGTAAACCCATCTTGACTCTTTATCTGACAACAATAACCCTCCTTTAAAAACACTGATGTATTCTTTCCATTAAAAAAAAGTCGTATAAATGGTCATCAAATCCTGCTCCCAAAAGGCTATGAAACAGGCCATAAAAATAAAATAAAAAAACTAATATTGAAGTTATTGTCATATCAGTCTTCAATACAAAGCTGTCCAGTGGTGTCGGTGCCAATTCTACGTAACATGAAAACACCCCAGTACCCGGTTTCAGAAACATTGTTGGAAGACAAAAATTGAAATGCCAAAAAATACTTTTACCAGACTCCCGCTGGTTGGAAATGGAGCTACATTCCTGCTGTCTGATCTTTGTGATGAACGAAGCATTACAGACGCTTCACTGAACTTGTGGTCATTCACTCTGCTGGGAATTATTTTGACTCTCCTTTGGTATTCAATTGCAATGAATTTTAATCCGGTCTTTATCAAACTGGATGGTTCATTAGCAGACACGGTACAAAAACATATAAGGCTGTTAAGTTCACATCAGTTGAGAAGATCAAGCGGAATCTTTGACCTGTAAAGCGGGCAACGATTAAAAAAACAAACACTTGAAACAGATGCCCTGACCTCTGAGAATACCATCATGAATGACGGTGAGTTTGATTATAAGTATGATGCAAAACAACATGTGTGTCTCCTCTTCCACAGACCCTGGAAGGCGTTAGCAAAATTGAGATTTTTTTTATTCAGAAAAGGAAAAATGTATCAATTGTATGAAAATGATATGATTCCAACACCTTGCCTAAGACAGTGATGAGTTGAATACTTTATTTTTATTTGCATTATTTGGACCAAAATACTTAAGAAATGTTACTTTAACTCAACATATACAATGGCAATGGAGGGGAGGGGAGGGGAGGGGGGAGGGGGGGGGGGGGGGGGGGGGGGGGGGGGGGGGGCAGAGAATCATTACAGACTGTTGTAGATTTTGCAGTGCAGATGTGCCAGCTTCTCAACCCTGCTTTTCCTCAGCATGGGGAACCACTCCTTGTGGCTAAGCTCTACAACCCTGTAGCCAGCCAACTTCAGCTGCCTCCTCTTCATGGCATGCAGGCCCAACAACTGCTGTGAATTGTAGCAATAGTGGTTCCTGCTGGAAACTTGGATGGCGAGTTTGACTGTGCCTTTGGAGTCCTGAGGGGCTGAGGCTTGGATACGCGATTTGCAAAGAGTTTCTATAATGTCACTGGTCAGGTCTAGTCCTGTGTCAAACTGTCTCCCACCCTCATCAGGCTCTACTCTGTGGAGAGATGTAGGCTTAACCGGAGGAGAAGGGGTTAACGGTTGTGTGGTTTTTTTTGTATTGGTTAGCTGTGTTAAAAGTCCATCAGTTATAGTTACTCCTACATTCATTCTTTCCCAACCCTGATGAGACAGATATTTGGATGAACTGTCATCTTGAGATGGCGTGGCTGTGTGGGATGCTGGGTTCACAGGTATTGGCTGTCCAGTGGAGTCGAGATGTACTTCCAGGTCGATGGAGCGAGTGTGGGGGAGAATCATTCTCTTAAATACAAACTTCTCTCCTCCAAGCAGATCCTGCAGAGTAGATTCTGCCTCCAGAACGTCTGGTTTCCGGCACACGTCTGACTGAGCAAACTTCCACAGCATTTCTACCACCTCCTCTCTCAGTTTGCAGCTTAGCCGCGGGCCACTCCACTGAGGCAACTCCAGAGCCACGGTTTCATCTAAAGTGAAAAAGTCTTTTTTCAGCTCCAGCTGTGCGGATTTCAGTGCCGAGTTGACAAAGGCAGGACTCAAAGCTAATGCAATTAGGTCCTCTGGAAACTGAGAGACGAAGGCCAGGCCTAGAAGACCAGTAAGCAGATGCTCTGGGTATCGTTGGAATTCAGCTTTCCTCCTTCTCAGGGCCTCTATAAGGCTCGGATAGTAGCTGGGGCTCTGGGCTGGGAGAAACCCTAATGTGCCAAAGGCCCACAGCAGTTTACATGAGTCTTTGCTCCTGCAGTGCGGCACCAGCGAGGGAATTCTCTCCGCAATTGCCAATAGGATGTTATCATCGCGGTAATGCAGCGCTGAACAGGCCAGTGCCACATGCATTAGACCCTGGACACCCATCCCATGGGCCCGTCGGGGAACTTCCCGTGACAGGGCCTGCAGCCACGCCCTGTGATACAGGTAGCTGAAACGCAATAATTTCAGCACATTCACAATGGCAAAGTCGCTCATCTCCTCCACAAAAGAGTGCGCCTTATCAATAATACGAGTTACTGCTCCCTCAGATATGGAAGTCTGGGATTTAAATAGCCCCAAGCATACAGCACCAACTTCCTCAGGGTAAAGTTGCTGTAAGTGACGCATGAGAAGCTGCTCTACAGGATGGATCAAGTCCTTTGAGCAATGCCTACCCTCTCCCGTTATATACAACAGTTGCACCAGCTCAGGGACCCCAATCTGTGCCAGATGCAGGGGGACGGAATCATAGAGGTGCTGTAAGAACTGGGGGACCTGGCGGCCAATACAACGCCACAAGTCAGCGGCTAACAGCAAATGGTGTAAACTCATCTGGTTGGCCCGGCGGTTTAGCTCGGCCTCATACAGCCCGAGTACAGTGTGTGCAGAGGGCATGTCCAGCCACACAAAGGACTGCAGCACCTCCAGCAGCTGATGTTGAGTGAAGAGGCGAAGGTTTTCCACAGAATATCGGAGGAGCATGATAAAGCGCTGGTCACTCCTCACCAATGTCATCTTGTCCGGGTGCAAGCGGCTGAGCTCCACAAAAAACTGAGACACATCAGATGGTTTCATGCTGCCTTTTAAAACAGTCACTTTTTGGAGCACTGGCAGGGCCTCTTCCCATTCAATTGGGTGAGGCCGCTGGGTGAGGTCAAGGGTCATGGAGGCATACCCTGGCCGACATTTGAGGAAGGCACGTGTATCTACTTTAACATCTGGCGGTGTGGGCTTTCTGTAGTATGGTGAAACGGGTGGCTTCTCAGATTCAGGGCCTTTGTTGAAAGCTAAGTCAAGAAGTGTGTTATTTGAGCTGGAGAGATGCCGTGAACAACTCACACTGTAGTGATTGCTCTGTTGCCAGAAGGAAGGTGCGAGAGTGGAGAGACACTGTTCATCCTCATCATTATCTGTTTGGCTCTGGGAGGTTGCTGAGTTCCACACAGAGGCATGATAAGAGGAAGGGTTGTAATACAGCCTGTACCCCCCCTGGGGAAAGGCTTCCTGGTGTTGTAATACTTCTTTCTTCCCCTCAAGATCATCCATCTCATCCTCTTGTTTGACAGGCACATGCTGAGCCTGGGTAAAGTCTTTTCTCAAGCCTGGGAGGTAGCGTAGCCTGGGCAACCGACGACACAGCACACAGGAAGCCATCAGTCTGCCAGACTAGAAGGACAAAGACAGGATTTCAAAAGAAAGCCAGCAAATGCCAAAATAAAAAAGGTGCCAAGTCGGACAAACACTTAATATTATTATTATTATTATTATTATTATTATTATTATTATTATTATTATTATTATTATTATTATATCATTTATTATTGTATATGCATCCACAAATTTGGTCTCTAGGGTGTCAAAGGCCAAGAAAATGTTGCTTTTACAAGAGGGTGAAATGGAGATGTGGAAAGAATAAAGTTTAAAGCTGCTCAATTTTGATTTAAACAAAAAAAAAACATGTTTTAAGTCTATGAACTTGTATTCTACATGTTGTACACTTAAGGTGACAGAACATTAGGGTATGATATTTGAATAAACCTGTAACAAACATAACTGTTAGAAAAATATTGTTTCTAGAAATAGTCCAGCACAGGTCAGTGAATACTTCCTCTTGATGAGAATCGTGATTAAAAGACGCTAATGCTACTATACATTTATACGTACAACACTGCTTATGTGCATGAACAATTCAGTGTTGTGCTGTAACATGCATGTTACAGTCAAAGTAGAGCAGCCACATTGCAGAATGGATGTGGTGTCAGTCGGCGTAAAATATTTTTTTAATCACATCCCCACATTAATTTGTATATCATCTAACACAACGTTAATCTCACCTTTAACTCCCCAGCATCAACAGGGAACTCATATTAAAAGGCTGAACGTGAAAAACAACATGAAGTTAAGAGGAGAGGAAACAAACGCGCTACTATCACGACCGGAAACCAAGTACTTCAACCTTCAAAACAAAAGGAGACCGACACAATCACCAGACGAAGTGCTAAAATCAGTGAAGATATCATGCTGTGGTAAACAGATTATACTGTTGTATGGGAATGTTCAGTGTACAAATGTGTTTCCACAATAAATAACTGGTAAGAATCGTGTCGGATGTGTGCTGTTACATTATTGTGGCAGGTTGATGTGGCTTCCGTGAAGAGCGGCCATGACTGAGCGGACTGAACAGAGCATGACCTACGGCAAGCGGGTAGATTCAAACGTCAGGGCGACAAAACTCAAGTGTATTTACCCTCCATTAAAAGAGTCAACATGCTGCTGCAGATGTAGAATTACACCAATACGTTTTATATAATTACAACAAACCTTTGTTTAATATGTATCTTCTTTATTTTAATTTAATTTGGATTAAACCAAAACTTTAAAAAAAGATATCTGAAATAACTTAAGTAATTAAACCATAAATAAGTATACCATAAAATGTATACTTTTAGCAGAGGTTACCATTATAATAGCAAACCAGTAACTTTACACTTGGTTTTGTTACCTGCATAATTATATCATACTCGTTATGGTAACTAGGGATCTGTATGTACAAAAGATTAATCCCTTTAACTTTATTGTCAAAATGCTTTAACTGCTCGAGGACTGTTGGTCACTTTGAATACAATCAACGTTTTTAAATGGCAGCTAAAGTTACTGGGATTAGAAGAATTGTATTAATGTAATGCTTCTACTGAACATATTATTTTGAATCCAAATGAGAAAAATACTTGAGGTCCAATGAGCATGAGCAACACAAAAGTTATTTCTATTAATCCCGGCTTATTTATTTATTTTTTTACATTTTTCATTGAAACATTATATTCGCTGCGGTTTTGGTTCCCTCAAACCCATCTGCAGACCGGTGCATTTTGAAAATGTTTCGGTACAATTTGAGTTCAACTGCAACCATTTCTTTTTCCAAAAGAAATATCGATAACCTGCAGCTTCGTCTATGGCCAGCAAACATTCCCTTTTCTATATAGGACCTGGATTTTATGGTATTTGAAGTTAAATAAGGGGAAAATACTGTTGTGGACACATCCTGCAGGTTTTGTGATGATACTGTTAAGATTGAACAATATTCTAAGCCTGTGGCACTGTTGAGTAAAAATTACAACGCTTAAGACAATTCAATATCTCTATGGTGCTCTACCCTTCATGTTTACAAGCAAATTACCCAAATAATATGCATGGCTCACAGAACGTAGTACTGAACACAGATTCACTGGTATTTATATAATTTTTATTAATTTAGTCGCTTTCTGTTGACTTTATAAAAGTTGTACATTTCTGCCATCGTAGACAATCTTGGGTTACATTGATGGTAGAGCACCAATAATCCCAATATAATGAGTTGATGCATGTGAAACACGCTGCTCTATGTAAACATGTCACTAAACCTGAAGGATTTCATGTGACCTGATGTGTGGAATTAGATCGGTATCGGAGGATACAAACTATTGAACCCGGTGTGCTGTATTTTATCATATGAAGACAGTTGAGGGCCTTTTACATGCTCCCTTCTGCATGAGGAAACATTGAGCATCCAAATGTATTCAGAAACATACCTCCTTTCTCTTTGCACACATTTTAATCAAATTTCAAATTGTGGCCCCTTTTAAATGTTAACCTTTGGGTGTTGTAACATTTGTGTACCTTTAGTGCCACCTTAAGGCCAAACTTCATCACTACTTTTATTTTTATTTTTTCAACATGCAAGTCTTCTTCCAATATGTTTTAATACAGCCGTGCTGGCAACTGCATGGCTGTTGTTTTATTACATTTAATGTTTGTCTTTCAAACTCAAAGCAATGCTGAATGAAATATTGATTCACTGGTTTGCATAGCACGGTAACAGAGTATGCCTTTAAAATTAATAAAATGTGGTGTGTGTGCATAAGGGTTAAAGGCCCCAGTGTGCTCCCTCGCTCCTCCCTGAACCGTTTACAACCTGTCCAACAGGTTCATCTTCTCAGAACTCATGAATATGTGGGGATTGATTTAAAAAAAGATCTGTTCTTTGCTCTACAGTCATCCAGATGAATCGGTGTACAAGTTGGTGGAATAGGTTTTAGCTGCATTTTAGCCACTGTCGGCATTTTTACGACACCTGCAACCGATTCACTGTTTTAAAACCCATTCACCACATTAACTCGACACCACTGAAGTTACAATAAATCTCTCCCCACTTTAGACGCTTGAGTAAAACTTAACTGGAACATTTAGAGATTGAATAAAACTATTTAATCTCTAAATGTTCCAGTTTATTCTAAGTGATTTTATTTTGGTGTCAGATTCTTTACTCACTTTTAAATACGGATAAGCATGCTGTATGGCCAGATTGAGAATACAATAACAGACATTTCCTACTTTGTCTTTATAGACTATTTAAGTCACACTGTTTCCATGTCAGATCCTCTCATTTACCTTCTTCGTCCACAGCTGCAGCTCACGTGGTGGATTAGGATAAAGTATGATCATGGTTAGTAAAACAATATTTTAATTATTTGATAATTAAAAGACAGATTGCCTTCTAGGAAATATCCAGGTAAGTAAGTAAGTTAAGACTCGTTTAGTCACCTTATTATTTACATTTATGGAAAGCATGCTGCATGGACAAACAGCCTTTTAGGCTTCTGGCTCACGCGCATATTCTATTATTATTGATATATTTTTGTTGAATGTCCATTTGTTTGTGCTATTGCGAAACAGAAGCTCATAATTACATTTTCCATCCAGAGTAAGATGAGTTAAGTGAGACAAAATGTTAAGTAAGGCAAATCATCTTTGACTACTAATAATTTATTTTATATACTCTTTTTTATTTTATATACTACTTTTTTGGCCACATTAAGGCCAGTTGAACCTGTGGAGAAAAACATTCTCGAGGCATCTTAATCGGATACCTACCGTTAGGCAGACTTAAACAAACAGATTGCATGTTCTGTATTAGGTGTAATATAGGTGTCCAGTGCATTGCCAGTCAATTGACAATCAACCCTGGACCCCATCGGCTGACGGTGACAGATAAACCTTTGGGGGGAGGGGCTATATTCTGAGGGGTTCCGGTGTAGCCAGCAGATTTCCGGGTCAACACTTTCTTTTTTAAATATGCTGCTTATTGATAACGGTTCAATTAGCAATTAATTTAGCAATTTAGCTACAAACAGAAACAATAACAACGACAACAACATCTCGTGAATGCACGTGACTGCAGAATCTGTCAAGAGATGAGATGGCCATCAAAGGTGGAATGAGAGTAAAGTGCTTTGTCCTCTTTGTTGTCCTTCTCATATCAATGACATCTTCAGTGTTCCCCTGGATAGGAATGCAGACAGCCCTCCATGACACACAGTGCTACCAGCTGGAGGGCACGACATCTGGGTGATTCAACCCAAACCCCTCGCCGTGCAGGCTGCAGTCCAACTAGTAGGAGCCACTGGTGCTGTGAGAAGGAATATTGTGTTCATTTGATCACCGACCAGGCTTAAGATATTTTGCCCTGTCTTAGGATGGCCACCTAGCCGCTGGATTTTGAAGCAGGAAGCTCGACAAAGAGGTTACGTGGAGGCCAACCGGGTGTTTATTTTACCAACTCTTACAGCAAACAAGACGGTCATTGTGTAAGGGTAGCATGTGGTCCCTGCAGCAACGAACCCCGCTCTATTGTATGAGGCAGCTTTATATAGCCTGCTACTGATGAGGACCTCAACACCACCATAGTATAGGTAACTCTGCCACTCCCCTGACAACACATTTATCTATACCCCAATACATACATGAGAGAGGAAGGCAGGGTGATGAGGAGGAAGATTGTTGAGAAAGAGGGGTTCAAAGTAGTTTTGAGATTCAGGGACGGAAATGATATTGGGAAAGTAAGTCCGGTGGCGCTGACTCGCGGGATGAAGGAGAGAGTTGGCAACATTTTGATGGTGAAGGTGCTGGGAGATGGCGGCTTGTTGATCAAGTGTAAGGACGAGGAGCAGAGAGAGAAGGCAATGGAACTGAAAAAAGTGTGCAACATGGTGGTTGAGAACGCTAAAAAGACAAATGATGGGCCCTTTGTGACAGGCGTTATATATATGGTATCCCAGTGGAAGAGGGGTAAAGAGAGGAAGGAACCAGCTCAACAGCCAAAAGAACAACTTGTGACAAAGAGTCAAAAGGGAGATGGGAATATATTGACGGTAAATAAGGAGAGCTTTGTGTATTTCATGGCGGAAGTAGTTAACTGCACATTTCAAGCAAAATTGAGATCTGAGAAGATTGAAACGATAGTAAAGAGTGCAGCAAGTTATCTAAACGTTCATGTGATAACTGGGACGGCTGTGCAGGAAGAGCTTAAACAAAGAAACATGTTCACAGGAATAGTCATAATGTTAATTCTGCAGTGCAATGCAAAGAGTCTCTTAGCAAATGGCCAATAATTTAAAGGTTTTCTTAATGGGTTAGAATTTAAACCAGATATAATATGTGTTGAAGAAACGTGGCTAAAACCAAACTTAGATTTTGTGATTCAAGGATATTTGTGCATAAGAAGGGACAGAGAAGGGGGTAATGAGGGAGGATGTGGCACCTTTGTTAGGCAAGGAATTTCTTATCGAGAAATAGAAAAGGGAAAATACCTATGTAGTTGTTGAAGTGTGAAAGGGGAGGAATGTTTGGTCGTGGTAAAGGTTCTGCAATCCGTGTCAACGATTGGAATTAGAAACATTAGAGGCAATAAAGGGATTAGACAGAAGAAGGGTCATTTGGTGTGATGATTTTAATGTGCATAGTACTCTCTGGGGAATTACAACTCAGGTAATGAGTCATGTTTAGACCTGACAATAGCATCACAGTCAATGGCAGGTATTTGTGTGTGGGAGGTATGGAAGCATTCTACTGATGTGATTATTACCCCATTATTACCTATTCTGTAGAGTAGGAAGTGAAAGTATAGTGTGGGTTCAGAAGAGACAGCAGAAAGGTGGGTATTTGGAAAGGCTCAGTGGATAAGCCAACAATTTTAAGGAAAACTGGTACAGAGACGGAAGTTAGTTCCGTGGTGGAATGATTAGATTAGATTAGATTAGATTCAACTTTATTGTCATTGCACATGTACTAGTACAGAGCAACAAAATGCAGTTTGGCGTCCAACCAGAAGTGTAACAGAGAGTACAACATTATATATGGATTATAAAATACAATACAGATGAATTTAACATTAAATAGTGCAGAATATAAACGGAGACTACTATAAATGGAAACTATCTACGGTTGCTAGTGCAAATATTAATGATGAGTGCAGAGAGGTAATAAAGAAAAGGAATAAGGCTTTTACGGTTTTAGAAAAACACCCTAATTTTCAAAAATGTAATAGAGTACAAGAGAAGGCAAGCAATAGAATGGAAAACTATCAAAGAGATCATTTTGTAACACAATAGGGAGAAGCACTTCAGTTAATCAAGTTTGGGGAATGATAAAGAAAATGAGTGGAGGAAAACGGGAGTGTATCCAGTATTAGCTAGAGCTCTGAATGAGGTCTATAGTTCCGGTAATGGTAATATGTCAGAGGAGGGTTTAAATGGAAGACATAGAACAAAAGAAGCAAATAAAGAATTGTTGGGAACAGAAGAAGAGAGGGAAGATGCAAGTAATACTCCCTTCACTTTGGAAGAAATAAAAAGTGCCATAAGTAAACCTTGTCTAACTGCTCGAGGGAAATATCAGATTTACTACATCATGTTGAACCATCTGTAGCATTAGAGGTGATTCTGCATTTGTATAATACAATTTGGTCACATTCTTCACTTCGATGAAACTGACTTCATTCAGAGGCTTAATAAGCCTTAACCCTTGTTTGCATAACACAATTCCACATCAACCTTGTTCACAGTACTGTTTTACTTCTAAAAAACATGTCTTGTTCCTTAAAAGACAGGCTAAAATAATAATATTAATGAATAGGCCAACATACTGTTATGTTTCATCTTATTTCAATTATATAGTAAAGTATCTCAATGTTATGACACAACCAACATGCCAAGTAAGCTCAGAGAGATGACTGATTTAGGTCCAATAACTGTCAGACACTTTAGTTCACTTCATCGCCTTCATTCAAGCTCATAACGATATTGATTGATTCATAAATGTGAATAGAATAATGACCATATCTCCTGATACTTAAGCAAAAGAAATCGCCCGGCGGCCATCTTTTTTCTATATTTTAGACATCAAATTTTGAAGATATTAACCCCTGAAACAAATATAATTGTATTTTCAAATCACTATACAAGTGTTCACATTCCACATATTTCCTGCAAAAAAATATTCCGGTACCGTATTATCATTATTTTACACCGGAAAAACGTTGCGAGACACCAACAACTTTTGTTGTGTAATGACACAATATTACTTTAGTTGGACAATATAATAGCGCTTTCCTCATTGGGGAGTTAGAGAAATCTATAGTGGCATTAGCAGACCTCCACACTGTCAATGCTAGACTTGTTCATAACTGCATCTTGAAGTTTACTTTCAAATTATTTATTATTAAGGAACAGAACAGATGTCTGACTTCTGCGGATCACAATCATGTGTTTCATGCACACTGCAATATCTTCTTCCACTATGCCGGTGTAGAGGGAGCGGGCGTGATGGGCGCGCGTGTTGCTTTAGAAAAGAACACACACGTATAATATTGACTGTAAATCTAAACACATTTTTCACAAGTGTTCACATCTCAAATATGAGAACAGAACATCTGATATCCACATAATCTCTATCACTGAATGGTGTTTCCCATTAAAGAAATAGTGAAATCTTAGGGGGGAAATAAGGATTATTTGCTCTCTGTATGGAGTGTATAGGGTTTATATTGACATCGCTTGTTAATACATACGCCGTTAAAGAAAATGCTACTGGAATGATCGGTTTGAAATGCTTAACAGTATGTGCTATATTGTCAACAAATAGTTGTGAGTGATTGATTAATTTAGTTATTTCTTGTGTTTATTCGTATAAGAATGTTTTTCTCAACATTACGCAGGAAAACACATAACCCGTCACTTGTGCATTTTAATGTCGCCTAAATTAACGGCCTTTATGCTTCCTTGTTTTTTATTCCTCACGAAGAAAAGTTTGCGTCTATGGACCGACCCCCCTCCCCTACCGCGTGTTTATCAACAGTGTGAATCCAGTGGGGAAACTTGGAGAGGAAGTAGTTGATTTATGCTAATGACGGAGTCGGGGTTTAGCGACGCTGGCTGGGAGCCGCCCTTCATTCACCACATGGTTAAACCGAGACTCTACTCGCGCCACTTTCGCAATCTTACTACGATTCACAAACTCCTTGCCAATCATAATAGTAGCACATGGTTGTGCTTTTTGGATTATTCGTCGTAGCCGTTGCTAAGTCTTTTTTTCTCTTCTTCTTCTTTTCTCAGTTTTGCAGATATCCCTGAAACGGTGTGAGTAAACGGTAAGTCGGTTACAAGTGAGTGAAGATGGTGGATTTTTAGAAGCTAACGTGAGTGCCTTACTACGCGCATGTTATTGGCAAGAAACCTGTTGTTGGCCTTTTTTTTTTTCTGGAGACACTGTAAATGTTTGCAAGTGAAATGCTCGCCGCTGTGTGCGACGCCGCAGCCACATGTTCACGTATATGCACAACACATTTTAATCGTCAATTTCCGCGTTTGAAAACAATGTTGTACGTAGCGCATCGCATGGCAACGTCTCCTCCATGGCTGTATAATGAGGGAGATTTGAAAAGCATGTGTTGCTGCTGCACCTCCTGAAGTATGTGCCACGGGTGAAGTGATACTCGTGAAAACGAGGCGTTACACACTTCGGTAGTAGCTGCGAGTTATGGACTCGCGTGCTCCGGTTGACGACCGCATGTTGTCCGAATATTAAGTTCTCGGTCCATTTGTGCGCCGTGGTGCACACTTAAAAAGTGCCCCCAGAACAAAGCAGCCGCAGCACATGGGGTGGCAGCAGGCCGCGCGCCTGTGCTATCCCGCGAGCCGCGTTAGCTAACTAACGGCTAACGTTAACAAACCGACGGTATCGTGAAGTTGCATTATTGACATTGGCTTTATCGGTCACATTGCGTGGGTGCGCCGGTGTCCACGAGCAGTCGCGGGGCATGCACTGACATTTAGTTTGTGTTAGCACGCGTGTTTAAGCTATTCTAAGCAGCTACGTTGGCTAAGATAAGCGAGTGCTGGGAAGTGGATGTAGGGTGTTAGCCAAACACAGCCTGCTCACATAGTGCGTATTTTAGGCTATTTGCCAATACGCATGTGTTATATTTATATTACGGATCTGTGGCATTATAAATATTTATCGGATAATACTCTTCGTGAAAGCCGGCCAGGTTAGCAGGTGTCACGCGCTAGCATGTTTGGCTAGCACATGCTTGCGTTGCACTGTTTTGATGAGTCCTCGGGTGCTACTAGCTTGTTGTGTGCTTGGATTCTGGCGTAAGTTTGCAGAAGCTCTTATCACACGCGCCCGATCGTAATGAGCACACGCGCACCTTGTTTCAGTGTTGAGTGCACAGCCGTTTTTAACGTCACCATTATAGTTAGTTCTACTACAGTCGTGCTATCCATTCCGGTGGAAGTAGTTTACAAAATGCGGACTCGTGGGCGCCATGTTAGCGCGTGGGGGAGGGGTGCAGCAATGTGACGGAGCGTAAGTGTCGCTATCTTCTTGCAGTCCTGGTTTTCCACTCGTGTTTCCCTTTTTTGAAATGTGTTGTTAAAGACGCGCTACACCTGGTGGCGTCTCTTCGGTGTCCCCCCCACCAACCAACCACACGGAACAACTCAGTTTAACGTCGCAAACTTTCCCGTTGGTTTGCTGAACTCGTGCGCATCAAATTGCACAGTGAGAGGCACTTGGGTGGTTTGAAGGATACTTCCGTCCTTGGGATATCAGGGCTTTGTGCAATAATTAACGTGCAAAATGAATCATTCAGGACCACAGGCACGAGCTGCACCAAAACGGAACCGTTTCCATATTGTCTAACTTCCTTTGTACTTGCATCACATGGATGAGAGGCAAACAAGACTGTAAACATAACCCACTTGGTATAGGTTACATAACAAGGGCCTTTCTGCTTGGTGATAATAGTCTTAGTTGGCTCGAGTGATAAGTTACACAATGCCTTCATTGCGAAATTACTGGCAATTTGAAGTAGTGCTAAAGTGGCTCATCAGTTTGCGTAACATGTGAGTCAACTCCTTTAACCCCAAAATAATGACCGACCTCTGGTTGTAGATGCAAGGACGCCTGCCCTTTTGTTTTATTTAATTGAAAATTGATTTGTTGTTTTATCTGCTGGTTTGTGGTTATTATCCTGAGATAACCAGCACCTTGAAGACATCGCCAACATGTGTTTAATAATTTTCTGACATTTAGGAGACCACACCATAACTGATCAATCAAACCTATGGATTTTCGGTGATAATGATATCATTGATTTCAGTCTTTTTTAATTGACGTTACTAACATTCTCTTGATATTGTCTCTTTTATGCTCTCAGACCCCTGTGCACATCTGTATCCTCTGGAAAGCCCAGCGTTGTGGATTGTAAGGCCTCATAATGCATCATGTCGTTTGAATGCTCCCTGTGAAAGTCATTGTAGTGTCAAAGTGCTTACAGTGCAGGTAGTTTTATAATATCTACTGCAGTGAAGGCACTTTCAACACTATTCTGATCTTAGCAACTAAATGAGCAGACCTAGTCACAAACCAGACTGAATTCTGAATACACATCTGGCAGGACCTCATCACCATCCTGCTGTGATGTTCGGACCAGCTGTTCTTGAGTCAGGCAACTGTCTGGAATGAGGCCGACTCTCATCAAGCACGCTTGATATTTGTGAGGCATCCTGACACCGTTATGCATTCAGTAGTGCATGAAATCTGTTTATCTACTGAGTGTTGCTGAGTTTGTTAAATTTTCTTTATATTGGGTAATTAATTACTGGGAGATACAGACCAAATAATGTACATGTTTTTTTTTTTTTTAAACTTTGTTTAGATAACTTTTACAAAATGGACTGTTGTGACAAATTATTGTTAAATGGGTATTTGGCATAACTTAACTTGTACTTTCATGCCTTCCACTAGTGCTTATGCTAAGGTGCATCTAGTGCAGATAGTGAAGTAGACTAGCACCTACTGCCCTAAGTGCTCCTTCTGGCATAAGGAGCTGGGTCGCTCATCTCCCCTGTATCTATTTGTGGGTGTTTGTGTGTACGGTGTGTCAGTACCCTGTATCTATTTGTGGGTGTTTGTGTGTATGGTGTGTCAGTAACGCACGTTTAATTGAAGCAGTTCTCTGTTAGTTTTGCATAGTTGCGCTCCAAGAAGAAATAAGTTGTGCAAATCTATGCAAAACTAATGGTGGCCTGCGTTTCCATCTGAATCCCCCTTTTTTGTTCATTGAGTCTTCCTCCATTGGGTTCAACCAGGTTTGACTACAGCTCTGGTAAAGACATGCTTCAGTAGTATTAAAGTGCTTATAGTGCAGGTAGTTTTATGAAATTCTACTGCAGTGTGAGCACTTAAAATACTTCTCGATGCGTGTTTCTTCTCGGGGAAAACTGCAGCGGTAGCTTATACACATGGGTCTCTGGTTAGTTTTGCTGGTTTGCTTTCAGCTTTTCACTGTAATGCTGTGCAAATCCATGCAAAACTGACCATAGAACTGAAATGAATCCATCACAAGTGATCCCTTTCTTAGCAGGTTGGGAGAGGGAGCAATGCTCTGTACGTGTGCGGTATTGCACTTGTCCCGGCCTGTTGAGGACACGGGAATTGTTCTACACTAAATTCTCCTGTGATATGGCCTGCATGAATCGAGGAGACATTTGTTTTGAATTATCTGTATGTCACAATCTCCCACCATTTCTGATTTTCTATCTGGAACAATCGCACAAAAATGTAGATGAATTATTTTGCTTCAGAGTTAACCCACTCTTTCCCAAACAATGATTAATAAGGCGTCTATGGAATGTTTTGTTGTTTTTCTCTCAATGTTATTGGCAATGTAGTTGACAGTGATGTGAACTCTAATGAAAATAATCATTCATGCAGATATAAAGATGTGCTTTACAGCAACAATAAAAACATATTACATGAAGCTTGAATTTTGACTTTTAAATTGTTGGAAGGCCTATGATGAAGCAATGCACATAGGGCGGAAGGAGTTCTTGCATCATATCCTCTCCCTGTGTCGTCTGCACTGTGGCTGTCCATAGATGCTTGGAACTTATCCATTACACAGGAATAATTAAGCTATCTTGGTAGGTCATTGTACTGTATTTTCTAATAAAGGGTACTTTTTCACTCAAAATTCAGTGCCCTATTCAAATAGTGTATAGCCAAACTACCACTTTAAAGAGGAGACAGTATATGTTTTATGACAATTTGAAGACTTGTAAGTTTATATTTAGCACCTGGACTGCTACATGCCACCCAAAATGATTTGGGTTGAGATATATACTTAAGTGCATTATGTGTCAGCTGGAGGAATACTTTTAACAAATACTGGCAATTGTATGTATTTTCCATTTTCATTATAAAAGCTGCATAACCTAACAATATAAGTTGTGCTGCATTAGAACAGTTATCTATATCTTTTAAGTGGCTGAAATTATATTGTTTAAGGTAAATAACCCAGGACATGTTCTTTTTTCAAACACTTGTCCCTTTGACATGGATATATAAAACATTAATGCTGAACTTATTTTACATTAAGTCCACCACTTCCATAATCTTTTAAAAACCTTGTATGTTAATGCATATTTATATACATTTATTACATTTTTAAAGCTATATTAATACATTATAATGTATTAATAGAATTCAAACACTATCATTGCTTTTATTTCAATAAACAGACAAGCAGAAGTTGTAGGCCTTAACTTAAAGTTACTTTGTCGGAGCACACCTAAAGTATTCTGGATGTTTATTCCAGATTTGCAGTGCATACAAATATTTGAATACAGAACACACGCTGTGGTGGCTGGTAATTATGGATTTGTCTTTGTCGATATTTGAAGGTTTTACATGCACTACAGCAGGTATTTTACAAATCATGTATGAACAACATATATACTGTAGCTGATGGCAGGTGTTACTAGTTGAACTATTAACTCAGTCAAGCTTCAGTCCTGTATTACATTTAGGTATGAGGGATATATTTGTTTTTCATTTAGATTGTTTCTGTCAATTGAATGTGCAGTTCCTCCTTTCTCCAGCAGAGGGAGCTATCTGTATACTTAATAAATAGCTTATGGCAGGGTAAGTGGCAAATTATCTGTATGAAACGATACTACAAACTTAAAGCATAATGCAAATTCAACACAAACATTTCAACTTAAGACCACTTTTAAAGTATGTTAAAGATTTAATTTAATTTAGTTTGTATAGCAGCTTGAGGTGATGGCAGCTTGATTTTTGGAATTGATGAGTCATACTGCCAACAATTAATTGGAAGCATGTTTTTTGTTGCTGTTTACCCTAAATTCCAGTGCCACATTTATCTCAAGCAGGTATGTGTTATATATTTTAACAAGACGAATGCTCCACCTATCCCACACACACGCACAAACACACGCACCCCCTACCCACTGAGCCGAGTTTTCAATATTCTGCATTGCATGGTAGACTGGCAGAGAGCGCCATTCACTGGAGTGTTCACCTTTCATTATCATGTCATCTTGACTTGACAGTCAATATAAATGGGAACCATCCAGAAAGGACATTAACTCAACAACTACCATCCTGCTTGTCAGCCCATGCTGGTTGCTCTCGCAACCTCTAATTATTTTGTTGTCTAGAAAATCTTATGCATTTATTAGACACAGATTGCTGCTTGATTGCGGGTGTCATGCAGCTGGCACCTGGTGTTTTCAAGTTGTATTAATGTGGCAGTGATAAACAAATACGGCCTTCTTCTATATTTCAAATAAAGAATATTGAAAGGTTCTCTATACAACATTCAGAGCGTTAATAGCGCAGCAAACACACATTTGCTGTGTAAAGATACAGTGGAGTGACACCTCGTCACTCTCCCTCTCTGTGTGTGTTGTAATCTGAGTTTCTCTGTGCTTTGTTTACTTAGCTGGGCCAGCCAGGCGTGCCTTTTGGTAGTGCATGTTAGTGCACGAGAGCGTGCACCACTTGCTTGCCGTACTATTTTGACGTGACATTAATGGTGCGCAGGTGACGAATCTTCATGACCTTGTTGCTCTCCTGACAACACAAAGTGGATATTTGGATGCCGTGCGTTTTAGCATTTTCATAGCATGTTAGCATCGTTTCATGGAAACTATAAACACAGTTGCCACCATTCCCCCAATAAAATATGTGAATTAAATGATTTACACACAGCCTAAGTAAGACAAATAATTGTGTGCTACATGAGACCAATTTAATATATGTTTTATGGTTTTCACCAAAGTTGGCAAGTCGGCATTTAGGTCTCAAACAAACATTGGTTTTGTGTGATTTAAGACACTGAAGGGAGATGAGCTAACCGCCCTTCTATTGCCAAGGGTCCAATTTAAATGTCAATCAAATATACGATTCACGTCATTATTTTTCAATAAATAATCAGTAAATGGTGGTGTAGTCTCATTTCATTTTTGATTCATCAAATAATATCATAGGCCTACTAATAATATCTGATGGCACTCTCAGGTTATTAAATCATCAAAAAGGCTATTTTGCTTGGGACATATTTTACATTTGCTAGGAAATTGACCGCCTGTCTCTTTGCAGATGCCGCTTGTCTCAAGTCATTCAAAGACAGATTCTAATGAAGACGCAGTCAAATGTTCCTTTCTTCAAGTGTTGGGCTTTCTGCCTTTCAGCTCGATTGTGTTGTTCACATCTTGTGGACCTATTCCTCCCTAATCTGTATTCAGAGTTCGGCCTTGCTTTCTCTCTCTCTCTCCCTCTCTCTTTCTTCATCCATGGCTAGAAATGATTCCTTTTACTAGCCCCTTAACTCATGACTGGTATTTTTTCATCTCATGCAGAACTGACCTTTTATTGTGAACAGTTATTGCTCTCGCTGTCTCTCGATCAGAGGAGGTGATTTAGGACAACAACAGACCAATTAACGAGACCGTTCATCCATTATCCGGATGCCATGTGCTCTTCTTTCCTCTGAATAACAACCGGAATCTTACACAATAATCTATACGCGGTGATTCCTTGTGGATCAGAGTGATGGGAGACTGTTTGTGTGCGCTTAAATGTGTCGGGTTCCCGGGTGCAATTATTGTTGAGACCCTGTCGAGGATTTTCCAGAAAAAGAGGATGTATGACTTTGAGTGTTAGTCATTCTTCATGGAGGTTGGGCGGTTGTTGGTTTCATCACAATGTAATAGCCCCCAAGAGTCTGCAGATGGCCTCAAGCACTTAATCAATGTAAGTCCTGAAACACAGACTCCTGTCCTGGTAGTCATTACCCAGCCTCAACTGTGTCTGCTTCTAACTACCGCGTAACAAGTGGCTCTCATGATTGCCACAATTTAGTAGCTATCTTTTTGTTGTTGTTGTTGTCGTTGTTGGTGAAGAGTGTTTAACCGAGAGAGCTCAATACAAGCCTTCTTTCATGGTTATCAGGGTGTGACTGAATTTACAGAAAGCTGGTCAGCTCCTCTTAGTACTTGTAGGGCTAATTGAATATTCAGAAGGGACCTTGTGTGTGTGTGTGTGTGTTGTGTTGTCTCTAGGGATTGTTTAATTCTGCTAACAGACACAAAAAAAAAAAAACCTGTGTCAGCCGTGCTGCTGAGGCTGCAATCCACTGCTGGCATTGACTCTAAAGGGGTCCGTTGACCTCTGTGAGTTAACCGTGACTCCATCCCCAGGATCGTGCCACGACCGCAGAACGAACTCCAATTTTACATATGCATATGGCACAGCGCAGCTGTCAATTTATGCTAATGTGCTTTTGAATTAGCCACGAAAAAAAAACAATTAATTTTCGGAGCAGGTTGACGAGGAGTTTTCACAAGGAGCTTAATCACAATCTTTTGTGCCAGAACACTTGCTGACGGTGTGGCTGGTGAAGGGAGACACGGACAGAATTCAAAGAATGTCCACTCGAGATTAGGAAACAATCTCTCGCCTGATTAATATACTGTACACACACCTGAGCTGTTGCGATGTAAAGACGGACCCGTGTGATGTATTGGAGTTAGTAACCTAATAACTAAACCAGTTATCCTAAGTAGATAATTATTGCAAGTAACATAGACAGACACATTTTTGTTTGGGAACAATTGATTTAAGACCTTCAATGAGCATTATTATTATTTATGGCCTAATATTTCAGTACAACTTAAAAACTAAACAAATGTAACACATGATTCCACCAATATTATGTTTTTGGGCTGTGCCATAAATGTACAATAAATACTATTACAATCACACTACTCTTATATAATAACGCATGCGTGTATTATTTAGGAAATTAACGATGGTTGCAAGTTATATATATGTTATATAGGTTATACAATGTCCTTGTGGAATATAGGACAGTCTGGAAAACTGTGACAAAGAAGCTGCAATCTCAAATAGTGCCCCAAAGACATGGTGGTGTTCACGGAGGAGCGCTGCTGTGCTCCAGCACATGGAATGTATTAAACCACACTATCTAACAGCTACCAATCTGTGTCCTATTTTTCACTCACCCCTTCTGTCACCTGTCTCTCACTCGCTGTCCTTGGGGGAGTCAGAGTTCCCTTTGGCTTGAAAAACCCTCTCCAATCTTTTCTCATCTGCTCAACTAATTTCCAGTAGTCCGGGCAGTGAGATGGAACTGGCAGAGGCCTCGGCACCGCAGATGTCGAAGCAACTGCTCTCCAGTTATCTGGCGGTCTGAGAGACAAATACTTAGGGGGGGGGGACAGTCTGTACATCTACAGTGTTTTACTGTATTTGTGATGTTCTACTTCATAAGCGGTCTTATATCAACCACATCAAATGATGCTGTTCATGGATACCTGTAGTGTGACAGCTGCCTTTTCTGATTTCTGTCCAAATTGCAGTTTGGAAGAGCGTAATAATTTTTTTTATGGATTTAGAGAAGCTGGGAGAGCAATAAAATGGCTTGCTGTCTCTTGGGTTTGGGTTGTCAAAAGGCCACACGGGGAAAACAGTGTTCAAACATCTGTGTGCATTCCATCACGATTATATGGTGTGAACTATCCAAAATGTACCATCTGTGCTTTTGCTCCCCTTCATGAACTCTGGCACTGCAACAATATCAACAATATCTTGTGCTATTCCCACTGGGTTTTTTGTTCTGGTGTGGAAAAACGTTGTGAATTAAATATCTAATGTTATCTTTGTTATGCATTACTATTTAACTAACATATCGGTGTATATGTCGCAAACTGTAAAGTACAATGGTGCTAAATTTTGTGTTTTTTTAAGTAAACATGATCATTTCCTTACTTTAACCAAGTAGATAACCAGAGCCAATTCTATGGTGACAGATCAGAAATGTATCCTATGAATCATTTTTGATCTCAGTTATTTGTAGTTGGCAAATGATCTGTTCTGCCAGGCCAAAAAAACAGACATAAATGTTGTTTTGGAAGGCATTAACACACATTGTATTTCGTCATTAAGTAGGAAATACATATTAGATGTTGTTGGAAGTTACCTTCTTCTATGAGTAGATTTTCCCTTATCAACAAAGGGCAGCACAGCTGGTGGTTCCACAATTACAGCCATTAAAATATCTCTTTACTGATGGTCAGCTTGTACGGCACAGCATTTTAATCATAAGAAAATGGCTTTTCATACGCAGCATTTGGCCTCCAGAGTTGGTTTTATGGGGGAAATCTGGCGGATATATGTATAAACACAAAACAGGAAGAAGGCTGTTTCCAGAACAAAGGCGGCACATGTTTTCAGAGGATTTGTGAATGGCAGATGGTGGATCAAGTGAAAGCCAATATAGAAATCCTTTTAATGTATTTCCTTAAAAAAAAAGAGAAAGAATACTTTGAAGTGAAGATCCTCATTAACGTAAATTAGTCCTGAATGTGATAGACTATTGCTATGATAACATGGAGGCTACCATCTACCTCAGCCACCGTTTCATATTTAGCTACTGTTGAAACATCAGCTTTATTAACAACCCATGCATGATTACCACAGTGCGTCACATTTTCTGTTTGGCTTTTCTGTTCACTGAGTTAGCTGAAAGTATATTCACACTTTTACAAGAATACCGCATAGTCTCCTCACCCATTCACACCGTACTGTTTCTGTTTCATTTGACTGAAATGCTAGATCAATGACAGAACACTGCGTGGCATTGTGTGTCTGTGAGACGAAAAATAGATGTTTATAGAAATATGTATTTATTTTCCAACAGACAATGAAGAGAGAAGACTGCAGTTTTCAGCCCGTTCTTATGTTTTACAATGTCAACAAGACACATTGGCTTAGCCTTATCTCACTTAAGACATTTTACTGCTAGAGTTATGTTCAATCAAAAAGAGGCTACGCTTTCGTTTTAGTTCTTAACATAAGTCTTTTTCTCTCAAAGATGACGTCCGCTTGAAGAAAAAAACACACCACATTTGGTTTTAAATCTTTCCACATTCATGGACAATAATCAATGAGAATTTCACGTGGACACAGAGATATCAAGGAATGCCTCGCTGATTTTATTGTTTGCTGGAGCGACACATAGATTGGGAAACATGTCGTTGCTCCCAGTGCTTATAGCTGCTTTATTTTAGTCTCCGTCTTTGCCTCTCTGGCTCATCGATGCTGAGCACTGCCCGGAGAGCTTGTGGAGGACGGTTGTGAAGCGCAGGTCACCTCAGACAACACGACCCATTCAAGTCCATATGGCCGTGTTGATCTGACAATAACTTATGTCATTGCATTGTCAATCTGGTGAGCGTTGACAGATTTTCACTGGTACTAAAAGCATGTTTTATTCCTTAAACCAGCATAAGAGGTGGCGGAGAGTTCTTTGACACGTGCCGTGATCTTGGACCCGCTGTGTGGGGGATGCAATCTCATCGTCTGACATTTCCCCCCTTGTCTTTCTGCACACCATAATGAAATGTTTGATACAAAGGTCTCTGGGAAATAAATCTGTGTGGCAGGAGAGATTTACTGACAGATCAAATGACACATTGATTTTCTCTGAAGAACCCAACTGAGAGGAGGAAGACACAAGCCTCTCAGCAGTGTCTCATTAATTAATAAATCGTCTCAAAGGGCAAAAGAAGTGGTCTACCGCCGCATCTTATGTGCTGTTGCGGGCACTGTGGGCGAGGAGCTGAAGACCTCAGTCATTTTATAAAACCACTCTACATTTACCAGCTATAACTAAGCAACATGTGGACAATAGGACATTGCTCAGGAAATGTACATCTTCAACGTAGTGATCCAAATTAATCCAATTATGAATCATCATGATGCATTATGTGGTCTCTTGGCAGCAGGTATTTAAAATAACCACAAATTGCCACTGATGTTAATCCTACATAATTCTACACGCGAATGTGTATTGCTGAAGACGGGTTTTAATATTTGCAGTAATCCTCTTTCTCGCAGTGAACATATAGGTTTCCAGTTCCACTGTGGCCAATGATGAATCATATCATTTGTCATCACAGAGTGATTCTCCTCTGAGCTACTATAGAGTACTGTGTCCCCTTATTATTCTGTCTGAATTAGCATAATATTTCAGCTCCGTCCTCTGAAAGTTTACAAAGTAAAGCTGCGAGCAATTATCTGTCACCATCTTCGGTCTGGAGAATTGATGGTTTGACCCCACTTGTCTGAACATCACAACTTGACACTCGAACTCGTGCAGGCAATGTCAAACGAGACAGCTGGGACGAGCTCTGGATTACACACGTCACCGACTGCTGCTAAAGATGTACTGTTTGTCAGAAATAAACTAATATTTCCTTCCAGCAGCAGCTCTCTGTGCACACTACATTTCATAATTGCGGCGAGGCAGTTGTGAATGCAGATGGGAAAGATCTCCTGTGGTACAATCACACTTGCACACCCCTTTGTCCTAGATGTAAGAACCAGCCTTTCTGCTAATCCAAAGAGTGCTCGTGGAGTCTGGTCGAGATTAACTGTTTGTTGACAGTTTTCGACAAGAAACTTGGCAAAGCTGCCAGATTAAATTCTGAAAGGACTGAAGTGAGAGAGGAAACCATCACAGTGCATTGGACCACACTGTGTCAGCACTACAGTAAAGTTCTACCTGGCCAGTCTCACTCAGTTGAGTCGTGCATGTCAATGTAGTGATTTGAAGTGCATTATGCAATTCATTGTAAAAGAATAGAAGAAAAAAGAAGAAGTATAGAAAATGAGTGGGGAGTACATGAAAACAGGAGGCTTGAGGAGCTTATTGATGAAGTAGTGAGTGTATTGTATTCCAGCTATATCTAAAACTGCATAAGTGCATCTCTAATATTGTTGTTTTTTCAGGGTGACTGTGTTTTCCTTAGAAAAAAAACCCAGATTTGATCACATTAAAGGAGATTTTCACCCCAAGCATGTAGCTGCTTATCAAACAGGTGAGCATCATTTTAGTTAACATTCAGCGACAGCACAATAATGGAATCTACCGAAAGAGTACTGCATCTCTTTACGAGGCCTATCTGTTCACCTGCAAATGAAGAGCCTCTGTCTTAAGCGCCATCATCCCAGTACAAGTCATGCAGGCTTTGAATTAATGAGCTGTAACCACTGTGGTATAGCACCTTCTCGGTAACGGAGCGTGAAGTGAGCAAGTTTACATCATCTCACTGTAAACTGAGCAAAAGAGGCCAGAGAAACCGTTTGTAAATGAAGACGGATGTGGATTCTAGTTTTGGATATAGGCACATAACCTGTACACCAGGCTATATAACAAGATCCATAATTACAACTAAATTCTAGGTAAAGGGTGAACAGTTTCATTTGACAGAGTGATGACACTATAATAACATGACTTACATGTTTTTCTTTTGACTAAATAATATATCGTACTCATTTAGATGCAGGACTGACTTTACTTCCCCTCAAACAGATGTCTAAAAGGCAAAAAAACAAAAACAAACATGAAATGCAAAATCCGTAACAATTTTAAATGTTGTATTATAAATAAATGAAATGCCTGTTTTTAAAGCCTGAGCTAAATTAAATCTTAAACAAAGACTAATGTTTGTATTCTTGCATTTCATTTTTTATTGAAAGAAAACATACATTTCAGTCACCTGGCACTTCCGTTATGTGCTAAAATAACACATTTATTTGTTGAGCCATGTAACACAGCTGGTGTGTAGGAATGGTTTACACATTTACTTTTAGTCCCTGAGCACTCTGTCCATGTGTTGAAATTCAACACGTGTCATGTTTAACACATCCCTTCTGTGTCACCATCATGTCATACAATTGTATTGATACTGTACATATTTAATCAGAGGGAACATAGATTTTGTAATTTTATCTATTTATTAAACCTGAGCGCCAGGAGAAAAAACAACATGATTAGGCCAATTGGACACACTAATAAGCATCTCCAATTAGTCATCAAGTGAATATTTATTTGAATGTTTATTGTTATTTCTTTATGAAACCCGTGCACGGTAAATGGACTGCACTTGTAAAGCACTTTTTCTAGTCCTCCGACCACTAAATGTCATCAGGTACCACCTGTCCATCAGGAGGAGCCAACGTTCAAACATTAAGACGTCGGCGATGCTGGTGTTGCTCGTTTTACCTCCGCGAGAGTAAACAAACCGATTATTGATGCCAACGTGTAATACATAATGTGCGTATTTGTTTTGACTTGATTCTGCAATAACACGCATTACGGAGGAAGACCAGGGCCCTGTACTACATAGCAGGGTCAGGGGTCAGCCAGGTAATCAGGTTTAACTCTGGGTTTTCAGTCCTTTGACGGAGGTTCACTTGTTATCTGGTAAATCGCCGTGATTACTTAAGCTGAACACCTAACCTGCTCCGGACCAGCTGATGCTAGAGATAAGAGATCAACTATATGAAAGCTCCACCCAATAAGTGATGGGAGATATTATGTGTAACTCTCTGACAGCGACAGTCCTGTTTTTTAAATCCTTTTTTATATATCTTTTGATGTTCAGTAATATTTAATAAATGTTTGGTCTTTTACAAGTTCTCTTTTATAAGTCGAGTGTCATGTCCAAATGATTAAAACTGGTTTTCACTTATCACTCAGAAACTATTCAATTCAATTACATTTATTTGATATATCCCCAAATTACAAATTTGCCTCTGAGGGCTTTACAATCTGGGCACATACGACGTCCTCTGTCCCGGGACCTCAAAAAAACGTCCCCAAAAAAAACTTTTAGCGTGGGGAAAAAAAGGGAAGAAACCTTCAGGAGAGCAACAGAGGAGGATCCCTCTCCCCGGATGGACAGAAGTGCAATAGATGTCATGTGTACAGAAAGAACAGCATTACAATGCATGCATATGACAATATTCATTTAAGAAATGTCCCCCTGGGGATGAATACTGTATATCTAATCTAACATAATGAGTGTATTAGGCATGATAATTGCTACTACTAATATTGATAATAGCAGTAGGTGTTGGAAAGGACGGGGGCCCAGATATAATCACGATCCATGTAAACCTGTGAGGCGAGAAAGCACAAAGTCTCCGGAAAAGGAACCGACATTTGAAATGTGCATTAATGGTGCCTCAATTCATACAGAAGGAAATGGTGAGCCCCAGCAGAAGGCAGGACCAGGGTTCAGATATAACCACAGTCCATGAAAACCTGTGAGGCGAGAAAGCACAAAGACTCCGGGGAAGAAGTAGAGTTAATGTGCATTGATGGGACATGAATTCAAAAGGAGATAGAGAAGAAGAGATAGGAGCTCATTGTATCCTAAGATGTCCCCAAGCAGTATAGGCCTGTAGCAGCATATCTAGGGGCTGGACCAGAGCAAACCTGATTCAGCCCTCACTATAAGCACTATCAAAGAGGAAAGTCTTAAGTCTCCTCTTAAATGTGGTGACTGTGTCTGCACCCCGGACTGAAAGTGGAAGCTGGTTCCATCGAAGATAACCGAAGGCTTGATAACCGAAGGCTCTGGCTGGGAAATAACACTCCATGCCATCATTTACAGATGACTATATTTTATAACAGCCAAATTTCAAGCACAGCCACAAGTTATTGATGCGATATGTTAGGTTACTCCTGCTTAATGTTACACAACCTCACTTTCCAAAATTGCCAGGCAAATTTCCATTAAGGTGTACAAGGCTACACCTCAATAGATCTCGGCTCTGACCCATTGATTCTCTTCTCTTTATAAGCTAGTTTACTGGCTGGCTTATTTATTTCAATTACAGGCCACTGTAAACTGCCAGAAATATGTCGATTGCTCACGCAATTACTTGGCTACAGATGGAAGTCGATTAATGTACCATTTACTGTTTAATTCCATTATCTTCTTGCCCTTGAATTACAATAATTTAGTCTTTGACTGCACCAGCATGGATTTCACTTACAGTATGATCCAAACCTCTTTCTTCTTCCAGTTATGGTCATTTACAACTCATTTGCAAAAGCAGTGTGTTTCATAGTTTCATATTAATTACTTTTTTTAATATACCTAAACCAAGTGGTTTAGTTGGCAAAAGATAACACAAAGTCATAGCTCGCTCTAAGGGGAAAACTTTGTGAGCTAAGGTAATTGACTTTGAACGCAACATAGAGTGGCCATTAAAATGTACAGTGCTTATATTACACCATGACACTATAAGACTGGCAAGGGATTTTTCAATCACGGCAACGAGTGACGATGTGAGGGTTGACTTACCAATCATTGTCTCTGCATTCACATACGTAAATGTTTTGCTTGCGAGTATATTTTGAACTAGAAAATCTAATATGAGTGTCATTAACAGCACCAAACTATATGTATTTAACAAAAAGTTTTTAAAAAGTGTGTGATTTTCAAATAAAACATCATCAAATTAAAATGTTGGACCAAAGATATGTTCAGAGGCTAATAGTGTTTCAAACTTGTCAAGAATATCTAGGATTCTTCCCACATCCAACTTTCATTAATTCAAAGGGTTTTTCATTTTTGTTGCAAGTAGTTTGATGTTAGAAATTGAATGTATTCTTGATGAGGGAGGCTGGGAATTGGCTCACTGTCAGATCAGCACTATTATCTGCCTTTTAGGTTCGAAGCAAATTAGACTTGGGGTCCCCAAGGTGCCTGGACCCTTGCATACTGGCACTGTTGAATTCTCAGAGCGTGTCACATCCTTGATGGAAATTCACTTTAATCAGAAGAAGATTCACAGCCACTCTGGACTTGTTCACAGCTTTTGGATTCGTTTTCTGGCCGCGTCAGATAGAAAATGTTCACCTGAAACTAAGAAACGCTCAATTAATCACTGTATTAAATTGACCAGTTAAAAAAACAATAAAAAAACAAATATGTAATCCTTCAGCCATCACACCCAATGAAACACGCATGACACCCAAACACATAACTGGTCCAAAAGTAAAGTAGAAATACTTTGATGTTGCAACATGTACCAAGATTATGAAAGAAAAGTGAAAGTATGGTCAAAGGTACAGACAAAATAGACGTTAATGGGTATGTGCCATCTGTCAAGAAAAAATGAGTGCAATTCATACAGCAAACCTTTCTTAGTACATACATTGGAAACACTCCACACATTAATTAAATCCAAAATGTGTAGTTGGCACTGAGCATTGAAACTGATTTGTTTTGTGTTTATTTTGAGAGGTATGCCAAAACATCTACAAAAAGTATCTCGCTGGTGCATCTGTGAAATACTTAATCAACTTTTTTCTGTGGTGGCCTTTGTTGGGGCACAGAAAAGCAGACAATTATTTAATTGTTTTACGTTTCTTGCAAAGGAAAGAGAGAGGCTGTCTTCTGGGACAATACACTGAGGATATCCCTGGTGGGGCGGCTTTGAAAATGTAAATATATTGTAGGAGCTGAATTTCAATTCTGAAGCGCATGCTGTGATTTTATTAATAGAAGGGGGCTGTAGAAAGTGTTCGTTTACGCCTTTCTGGCGCAATTTTTCTTTTTGATTGATTTTTCAGAAAGAAGCAACAGATTCAAGTGCCCAGTTTAAGTTTGTTTACAGGTAGTCCTCATACATTAACACGTATACATACTGTTTCCAACTTTTTTTCCTCCCTCTGCTTTTTCATAAACAAGCCACACAACACAGCAAATGAAACGCATAAATCTATTGGTGCGTTTTCTTGAGCATTTCGGTAAAAGCTCAGTTTGGATCTCGGTGCTCCTTCTCTGTTCCCATCCATCTTGTCTTATCTGTGTTTATAAGCCATCAGGTGTGTTGTGTCTTCCCGATTCCCACAGGTAATTTGACTTGCAATGTATTTTCAGCACATCTTCCAGGCACACAGAATAGTCCAAATCATTACGGTTTCTGGCAGATACAGCACAGTGCGAGCAAAGGATTAAACCAGAGAGGAGCCAAGGAGTGTCAGGATTTGGTTTGTTTGTCCCAGCTGTGTAGTTTACAAACCCCCTGTGCTATAGTCTGCTCAGCCCAGCCCAACAGACCTCAGACATCATGAGGCGCCGGACTCCAGGAGCTTTGTCGAGCCTATCTCTGCTCTTTCTTGCAGACTCTGTGTGTCTGCTATTGGAGAGTGATTGACCACCGGCCTTAGATTGAAATTGATTGCATAAGGGCTATAAGAATGAAAGACTGTTGGTATTCTGGCAGTGGCAGGAGCAGTGGCAAAGGATGGGAAGCCACTGACACATGAACAACTGGGTTCTATATTAATGTATTGTCTAGTAGTCAGATTCCTAAGGTCGCTGTAGGCCTTTGAGCCAAGAGATACAGTGTTTCTAATTGGGTTGCATTGATCCACCCTGCTCCTGTTCCTTGACGGCACAGTCGTGATGGATGTCGGTCTGCCATGCTGAATGTAAAACTAGGTAACCAGCCAATCGTTGCCTCAAGTTGAGCTGCGTTGTTGAGGGATGTGCGGCGCCAGCTTTAAGGCGCTTAAGCAAGAATGCAGCAAAAAAGGCCTAATTACTAGTTTGGGATCACTTTTTTTGGAAGATTTTAAATCAGTTCAGAATCCAGTATAAATTGTGTATTACCCTAATGAGAAACAAATCTTTGCAATGTACTTTTCATCAAAAACCATGAGAAAATCTCTTAAATGAAATAAAATAATTTGCTATTGGGTAAATTCCTTGATGGATGCATTTTCATGAAAAAGCAATTGCAGTTACTTCGATGGGAGGAATTCTCACACCTGTTTTATTGATCTGCTCCTTTAAATGAACAATACAGTCATCGGACATTAGACAACAGATGTTCTAATCACATCTATCAATATCTTGTAATAGATCAACCTCAGTGGCCCACGGCAGTTTAATATTTCACACAAAGTTGGTATGCTTTGTTGGAAATGTTTGTAGTTTTATGGTATGCCAGAGATGTTCTATTCACTGTGAAATTAAATATATTTAAGAAAGGCCATTATGCTCAAGAAAAATTGTTCTGTTTTAATTAACAATGGCATAACCAAAAATATAACTTTCAAGTCTAGTTTGAGATTTTTTTTTTCCTTTAATAGACGCCTATAGTGCAATTAAAAAGCAATTGTGAGCAAGTGAATAAGTTTGAATGAGGAGAAAAGAATACACATAATCTCACCCTGAAGCCTATTGATTTTATGTTGCCTTTACTATTGACATTTGAGCATAACTATAGATTTACACAAGCAGCATTTTAAACATGTTTGGCATTTATTTTAGTTGCTCCGAGCAATTGACATTAAGTAATTAGTCAGCTCAGTGCACGTCTTTGTAAATTCATCTGACATTCATAACAAGCACTGCAGTAGTAAACAAATGCACAACATGTTTTGCATCATTTCTGATTTTCCGAGATCCATACCATTGACTTTGGCATAGGTTTCATCTAAGAGTATCTGCCACTGATTCATTATGCTGCATTAGATGCCCTGGGAGGAGGGAAGGGGCACAGCTTGAAGGATTGCACGGCATATTAAATTTGTCTTGCTGAACATCAGTAGAATGAAGAAATCCAAATGCAGATATACAATAACAAGTCGCTGGTTAAACACAAATGACTTTTAACTTGCACGCAGTCTTAGGAAATGGCGAGTATAATTGCAATAAGCGGTACAATAAAAAATACATATTCTTAAAGCAGGCTAATGTAATGTCACCGACTATACAAGTGGACGATGGTATTGATAGATTTGTGTAACTTTGTGACCTGCAATATTTTAAAACCTCTGCAGTCAGTGAATGTATGTGCAACTAATTAGAGAGTAATTGCAGAAAGTAAACTATATTACTCATCAATAAATTAAATTATGAACACATGTTTAAGTAATCAATATTGATATATTTGCAAAATCGACAACAATATAATGAAAAGTCCCTAATTATGGCCAACGTAGTGTTTGTACATGAAACAAACCATGGTCTTTGAACACCCTTACCATAAACGAGCCACGACTAGCCCGGTGCAGTCGAGTCCATCAGAGGTAAATCTCTGAAATGGGCATGTCGAGTGACAGCACACTTATCTTTATGTGCTAATCTACACAGCTTTATTGCTTTACTGGGCTGTTTGCTAGTGTTTGCAGGGTCTGCCAGGTAGAATTCCTCTCCTCACATTGCAGGTCCACGTTGAAATTAGACTGCAATCCAATGTTAGGAGGAGGCCAATTAATTTTCAAGCCAGCAGGTCCCAGGGGTCAAAACGTTGGCCTTTACTTTGTCCAGGATTAGAAAGGATAATGATTTAAAGCTGTCGATTTTGTACGCAAGCTAATTTCATTTTTGCTTTTGAGGTTCACAAACCACAGTAGACGTTGATTTGGATGGTATTACCTGAATGAGGCAACGCATCGGTCCATTGTAGCAGACACGGAGAGGATTCATCACGGAGAACAAGCGTTTTCTTGTTTGCTGTGTTTGCATACTGTAACAGTTGATTGTTTGTCATTATATTAATAGATTCATTTATCAAACTCGGCCCAAGAGAAAGAACATGTTTGTTTCTAACGCGATGAACAACTCCTGAGGTTGAAGAGCAATGAGTGAAGAAAACATCTTCAGAGTCTTCACGCCTCGGGCTTTGTGGAGAACGGCTGGGAGTGCTGATGCATATACGCACAGTTTTATCAAAAGTGCCTTCATTTCTTTTTCACTCTTGTATGCACCTTTAAAGTGTGGGGGGAAATTTGATTTAATTAGACTCATAAGAAGTCAGAATAATTGACTAATTTAGAATTAATCAACACCTTACAGTGAACAAGTATAATTCTGCTACCACATGTATTTATATAACAAATGCTAAACAAAATACTTCAGAAGTATTATGTATATTACTAAAGTTCAATAGTGAGAAGAGCAACTTATCATAGCCCCGCTGTACAATAGCATCATGCTTTACATTACTTACTGTCTTCCTTATGTGTTGGGCTCTGCTGGTTTTAGAAAACCATGTTCTCAGTTTGTTACACGTTTAATCACAATATTAAAGGTTCACATTAACACAAAGCCCAACAAGTGGAGAATAAACTGGCTTGACTGGACCCCAATGAGTAGTTTATTTCTACGGTATATTGAATCACCCTTGTACAGCCATCAGGCAAGTGAGGGCTTCTCCACTGGTGTTCATTTATGACTATGGTAAAAAGGTATGTGAGCAGAATCTCTTTGTTTGTTTGTTTGTTGTTCTAAATAATACTAAAGGTGTTCATGTTTTCTTCCAGTAAACTTGCTCACGCACAATATATGTATACCTGGGGTTTCCAGTGCATGGGAAATTAATCTAGCAAAGTGTTTTTTTTGGTGTTGTTTCACAGATAGAAAAATTGTCCAGGCAAACCCTTTTTTCCATTGGTTCCTAAATCATAAAAAAACAGGAGACAAAACAACTTGGACTTGGAAAATGAATCACCAGACCTTTTTTTTCCTTCTCACTTGCCTCTCAGGTCTTCCATAGCATGCAGCATGGAGGAACAACCTCAATCAAAGGTCGAGGGACTTCAGATTTCATCGGATTAGTTTGAGTTTTCGGATTAGATTTTCATTTATTTCCGGATTATAATGGTTGCGTTCTTTAAATTATTTAAATGTCTTCGTCCAAACCCAAACTTCTGTCGGATAAAATCATAAGCAATACTGAAAAACATGAATGCATGACAATAGCAGATTATTACTGTCGTTTGAACGTGATTAGTTACATTCAAATATGATCATACAATCACAATGTGCAAATAAAAAGGGTGCGTAAAAGAGAGGTGTTTTTAGTTTATAATAGAATAGAATATCTCAACAGGAAGCTCGTCGGCTTTCCAGGTGATTCAAGTGTCTCATTAATGTCTTTACATTTGAACTGACACTCACATCATTTGCACTTTCTCTAACATTTTACTTTCATCTCTTACTCTTCAAATGACAAATCAAATGCTTTCGGGGCTTCACTCAGCTCTTCAACTTAAATTGACACCACTGAAACTGAAACTGAAACTGAATCTCCATTTCAACTGCCATTTCAGCTTCTTTTAGTATTTGTCTGCAAAGTTAAATGTTTCTTAAAGCACATGGAAATGAAAATGCAGCCTTTTCAAGTTCTGCTTGCATGGTATGTATTTTCTTCTGAAAACAACAACGACATAATTTGCCATCAGTTGCTGTGAGTAACTACAAGGTTAAATATTTCACTGATTACACTGCTTATTTGCATTGAAGTATGGACACATTTGTGGGTTGGAATAAGAATAAATGTGTGAACACATGTGTGTGTGTCGTTTTACACCTGGAATTGATTATTCATTATGAAGGAGAGGTTTTGTTAGCCTTGGTAGCCAAAGTAAACTGCCTAATTACTTTGATTATTAATCTAACTTCACTGAAGTGAGTGTGTGTAGATTCCCCTCTCGCACAGCATCTCGTTTCACTGGGAGTGGATTACAGGTTCCTGTCCTCTGAGCATCTGTTCAGTGCAGCAGGAGTTGTTATGTCTCCCCACAGCTTCAGACAACTCATGCGAACGCCTCTTTTCACATCACACAGATATTTGAATGGGGACACAGTCACAGAAGGTGTGTAGCCTGATACAGGCGATTTCTCTCAGAAAGCATTAACAATTTTAAATGCCAAAAAAATGCTACTAAAAATAGACATCAAATGAGAAATTGTAAGAAACTTGCCCTCATTTCCCAGTTTTAAAATGTTCAGAGTCCCCTAGCGAGTGCTGGGTTGGTTTGGCAGGTTGAGAAGTTCATTGAATGAAATAGTTGAAAGTAAGTGATTTAAACCGACTGCTCAGAGATTATCAGCTTGAAGTGAGTTGGTTTGTGATGACTTTCTCTCACTCGGAGTGCTTCAGAGGGAGAATAAAAGGTTTCTAAGACATACTTCTGTTTAAAATGTCCTTTTTTTTGTATCTCAGAAGGGGTGTTTAGGAGGTTTGTGCGGTTCATAGCGATGTACAAACACTTTAGGTTAGAGATTATCAATACATATAATTGTTTATGACTACAGTTCTTTATTGATCAGCTCTTTCGTGTATCTCAGTCTCTTTTTTTATCATGGATCATCTCTAGTAGTGCTGGGATCAACAATACAATACTTGTAATTGCTTCATGAATTTTTAATTAGACAATAGAAATGGAAAGGCTAACAAGGGAACACTGCTCAGTGATCTATGATACCACAAGTCTCCACTATATGTATCAGAATATCCCCAAATGTGTGTAAACATTACAATGGTCCAAGGCTTACTAACCAAACATAAATATACAGTATACTTCATGTGGTGCTCTCTAGGCTACAGACTGTGAACTTTTAAATAATTAAATGCGTTACATAAGCATATAGTTTCAGGCATTATTTGCAAATAGATTTACTGCCCTCTCTCACTCCCACAGCCTTCCTCTTTATAAAGTCATGGGCTTCCACCTGTGCTACGCACCAGCATGAACGCCCCCTTGTGTTGATTGACTGGAATAGTATTGTGGGCATAGAATAGGAGTAGAGCGGGCGTTCCCATTCAAATCGCTGTAGCAGGACGGCCAGAGTGGCGGCCATTTTCATACGTAACCTTGACATATTGACCATCGTAGGGGGCGGACTTCCAAATGAACTAAACCGATTTACGGCAAGTCGCACACTCTCTGACGTGAGGTGTGTGCTGTGTAGGCCTAACCATTTAAACAAGTAGTGGAGAAGTAACGTTAAAAAAATATTAATAAATTAAATGAAGAGCCAGGGTAAGTAAGTCAAATGTAAACATGTAATGCTTTGTCCACACACTCTTCTCACAG
Organism: Cyclopterus lumpus; assembly: GCF_009769545.1. NCBI lineage: Eukaryota > Metazoa > Chordata > Actinopteri > Perciformes > Cyclopteridae > Cyclopterus > Cyclopterus lumpus. Next base: position 9,713,010 of record NC_046986.1, read on the forward strand.
CGTAGGAAAGCACATTGCTATCGTTACATTACATGTCATTTAGCTGACGCTTTTATCCAAAGCGACTTACAATAAGTGCATTAAACCATGAGTACAACTCAGAACTACAAGAATCAAAAAAGTACAATTTCTTGAATAAAGTTAAACTACAAAGTGCTATCAGTAAGAGACATTTAAGTGCTGGTAAAGTGCTACTACGGCGCTACCTTCCCTATTCAAGGTATAGTCGAAAAATATGTGTTTTTAGTTTGCGACGTAGAGACTTGTAGAGCGACGTGTAGAGTCTTTCTGCTGTCCTGATGTCAATGTCTATCACCAAATGAGTAGCAACTGTGTTCTGTTCATTTTCTGTAACCAGTGTAGCATTAAGCATGGTGAAATTATGACTCGCCAGCGAGTTCCACCGTGGTTTGTTGATACACTGGTTACTGAAAATGGGTCTTCACACCAGACATCATGTCAAATTCTAACTTAAATTGTTTTTTCAAGATACTCTTTTTTGTTCCTTGTACTACGACCAGATTTTAAAATGTGTTGACAAACTGACGTTAGGGGTTATATAAGTTAACGTCTTGAGTGTGCCTTTGCCTGATAATATGTTCTTCATAGCACCTAATAAAATGTGGTTTTGATGCTTCCTGCACTGACAGGATGTTGTCAGCGGTAGAGTGTAGTCACCTCGATGGCTGCAGTATTTACTGTTTGGCCATGAAGCACTGTTTGTGGTTTGGTCAAGACGATAAAACTCCATTTCTAGTGCATGAGTCTTCTTCTGGAGGAGTGCTGTTTATGACCAGCTGGAACGAGACCCCACGATAAACTCAAAACAAACAGGAGGGACTACTTCCCTCGGGCTGGTCTGGGTGTGCATGGGAATCCAATAAGAGCTGGAGTGAAAAACATGTTTTGGCGCAATGCATGTGAAAATAGAATAAATATGAATATAATGGTGAGCTCAGGCAGCATTGAAGGCAGACCATGTGCATCACACACACACACACACATACATACAGAGAGAAATCCTTCCTGCAGCACTTTTTAAGTCTAGTTAGGCGACTCTGCAGCTATCTTAACTGAGACTTTCCCATGAAATTAAATTTTGATTGTATTAAAAAATGTTGGATGAAACCGTCCCTTGAGTTTCAAAGTTGGATACGTTAATTATCTTTGACTTGTCCAGGTCAAAAAGTCTCACTAAAATAATGTATTGACGGGAGCTGTAGGATGGCTTAAAACTCAGGTTTTCTGAATTTGATCTACCAACGTTTACAATGTCAACTATACGTTTTTGTTTTGGCTCAGGAGAAGAACACTGCTCCTGTGGTCGGTGAATATAGTGCATCAACATGAAGATACATAAGGTATATTCAAACATTTTACAATAAATGAGTTAAAGAAATTACCCCATAAAAGCAGTGGATTTGGATATTTGATCAAACATCTATGGTGTCACTACTACAAAGAGTCACCTTAAAGCTCCTTTCAAAATGTGGCTTACCAATAGGAACACCTCTGTGCACAGTGATGGCCGCCGCGTTAATCCACTGTTGATCTACCCTCGGATCAAGCTGTTCCAAAATCAATGGAGCCATGAAGGCTTGCCTTCTGGTCTTCATCACATCTTTCATATCCTCTAGTTGATACAGTTTGATACAGTGTAACTGGTGTTTCAGATGCATGTGTGTGTGTGTGTGTGTGTGTGTGTGTGTGTGTGTGTGTGGGGGGGGGGGGGGGGGGGGGCGCCTGTCTGAAATCAGTGTAATCCCCACCAAATAGGCCAAATAAATGATGTTTAAGTGTTTCAAATCTTATTTAGAAACAGATCATGAAAACGATGAGCAAACCACATCTGCATTGTACAAAATAACTTTTTAAAAATATTATAAAAAATTAAATCTACCAATCAGGATTTACATTAGTAGTTGTATTAGTAGTAACTAACATTCTCCCCAAAACAAGCCGACAGTATAGCAGATTTACTGTAATAATAATACGTCCATATGAGGTTGTAGGCATTATATATACACAGTTTACATATCTCTATCCCGTCTCTTAAAAACCGAACCGAATTGATTTTTTTGTATTATCCTCCATCCCATTACGTGTTGTTCCCCCCCCCCCCCCTTTATATATTTATTTCTAGTCCATCTCGGTGCCGTCACGCAGCCTCAGCTCAAAAGGAAAGAGGCTGGAAGTCCACTCCATATTTTGTGTCCCGCTTCGCCTCTCCAACGCATCTGACGTGAACACGGAGCGCTCCTCCGCACTCCGTCTCCCTTCAACACAACAACCCGGGGCTCCGTCTGCTCAGCGAAGTTCAGACAACCCGACTGGGAGCGCATTGCCCGGGTACTGGATTCATGAGGCGCCGGGTGACTTTTCTCTTCATCCGCTGCGAAAGAAGAAAAAAAAATCCCTGTTCCACTTTGGGGAAAAATGTGTTGGTAGACACTAAAGAGTTGACTTTCAACCATTAAACGCCCAAAAATCATTAAGTACCTGCACATCTACTGCAGGGGAGTTTTTTTTTTTTTTTTTTTTGAAAACCAGCAAGGATACTGCAGAGCACCTTCAACAATACGGATCTTCACAGAAGTGAAACAATGCTCAGACTACAGACCATCATTTGCACTTTTTCCGTGCTGTCTGTTGCAGCACGAGCAGATTTCAAGGCACGGAACTGCAGCGAGGTGAGGGAGGCTTGTGTCGGGAAAGGCTTCAGCTTCGCACATGTTCCTCTCCAGGAGATCCCAGGTAAGGCTTGGACAGGGCGCGAGCCGCCGATTGGGCTCACGACCTGCCAAATACAGCTTTAGAGAAGCGCCTCCGGGATGATAAGCGACGGCTTTTTGTGTAATACACGCGTTCTGTATTTAATGTTGAGCTCTGGATGGCAAAGTTCACATAAACGCCAAATATCCCATTGCAACTCATTTATGATGAAACGTGTTTCCTACTGAGTTCTGCGGGTGGGGGGGGGGGGGGGGGCTGTCTCAACCACCTGTCACTCACCAAGTGCGAGTGTTACTGACCAAAGTTGTCACTCCTAAACTTTATATGTAGGCTACTCCATTACTAAAATAGTCCTAATTGACCTGACTGGATGCTAAACAGCTGGCGCATCCTCCTGAGCCCCCCTGCACCCAGCTTGAATCATTGAAGTGACACCCCTCTTTTAACACGCCTGCTGGACCCAGCTTTCTGGTTATGTGAGCTGGTTCACTGATTATGTATTCATGCTGCGAAATCAGCCAGCATCAATACTCCACGTGCAAAGAGTCCCCCCAGGCAGCTGTGTGCTGGGTGAGCTCTGTGTCCAGTAGAGGTATGCTGCTAAACCAAGCGCAGATAATGAATGGCCAACTGTGCAGAATGTCCTAAGTGATAAGGTGAGGTGGAACTTGCATAAATTTAGAGTCAACTGGGCCTAGGTAATGTCAGACCCTACGACCCCTTTGGAGTGGATGGCGCTCATTAAATGAACAGAGATAGTACGTGCAAAAAGTACAGGTTAAATCATGTTTAGTGGCTTTCACGATTTGGAATTTAGTAACATAAAAACACATATTTTTGTGTAAATGGGTATAAATACATTCAGTTTTAGCAGTTCATCATTTTAATGAATTGCTCGTGTAAATTTACTGCAGTCATATTTTCTATATTTGTAAATAAATTCTTAACATAAGTCAAATGCACATCCAACAACTCGTCATGTTTTCTATGTCTGCATCCGTAGGAAATTAATTAGGAATGAAAGGTTTGATTTCCACCATTATCCCATCTGAGTTGTCTCTCCAGGTCGTCATTGTTGTGCTTCAGGGCCAATCATTCTCTCTATAAAGCAGGGAGTCTGGCACAAGTAAAAGGCTGCATATTTGATAAGAGGCGCACCTGTTCAGCGATGGGTTGAATACCTAACTGATTAAATCCTTTGGATCCATGTCCCTGACATCACAACTAATCTACCAAATGAGTGAAAAATACAATCTCTCTCATCTCTGAGCGTTGTCACCCTGAGTAAACGTCTTTTGATATGGTTTTTGAATGAGTCATAACCTTACGTGCCTGCCGGAGAGACAACGCGTTATCAACTCCTCAGCAAATTCACACAGTGATTGGCATGCCCTTCAGGCTTGCGACGCATTGCCTCTCGCTCATGCAAACAATAATCAAGCTACGGTGAAGTAGAGGTAGAGGTCTTCTGATGGAAAAAGTATCTTTATTGTTTAAACTCTGGAGATTAATATGTTGTTAAGAGGATTTTATTTATATTTACATTGAGTCCTTTTTGTTAAATCAGGCATCATCTTTTTGCCATTATCATTTAAGTATGTATTTAGTGCACTCAGTACTTATTTAAATACTTACACTAAAGTACACAATTGAAGTAGGACTACTGTATAGTTATAACTTTTATGAAGTATACTCCATTGTGGTAAGCATATGGGGTTTTACTGATAGATTACAACATAAACACTGCACACATACAATTACACAGCCTTTATAATTTGTATTTCATGTTTGTAACGTTAGCTCTTTGGGTGGCACTGAAGGCGTTAAGAGCATCCATGTGGCAGGCGGTACTTGGGAGTTAATATTCCAATACTTGTAGATTAGTTGGCCCTTGAGGGATTCGTGTGTAGAATGTCTCTTCCCATATACAGTAGCTTATTGTTTCTGTCAGCCTTGCAGCTGCCATCGCACTCTATTAACTCACTGATGATTAGGAAAAACAAATGGTAAATGTACTTTTATCGCATCAGTATCTCATCTTTACTGCATGTCATTCACCCATTGACACCCATTCATAATCTGATGGCCGGGGCTACTTCGCACTAAGTCATCATTCACACCTATTCACACACCTCAGGCAAAAGTAGGCAGGCAGTCTTAGGTCCCGTGAGCATTTATCCGTTGAAAAGACATTAAATATTGGTTCAAAAGTGAACTTTTTTTTTTCACAGACTATTTAAAGACGTTGATTGAACATTTACATTTATACCATATTTCACTGGGATTCGTCATTTTAGAGGCAAACTAAGTGACCACATCCAAAAGTAGTGGAACCAGTCTGAGCCAAAGTATCTGCGCATGCGTGTACCAGCTGTAAGCACACACTCTTATTTTACATGAAAATACAGACCGAATGCACATTGCTCCCATTACGATGTCCTGGGAGGTGTTAAGGGTTTTGCCCAAGCACACATTTACATGGACTGGGGGAACCGGGGATTTGAACCACCAATCCTCTAATTAAAAGGCCGCTCGCTCTATCTCTGAGCCTCAACCGCCCCAAAAAATGTCAACCTTTATGTTACTGGTCCACTTCTACAAATGATGCTTTCGCTGCTTCTACATATACTCCTTGTGAAATGGCTGCTCTTTGCTGTCTTATTTCTTGAAATCTGTTGTTGTCTGAGACATCCAATTGTCGTGACAGAGGGATGTTGTTTGTGCTCCCGTTGCTTTTGATACAAGATGCCACGAGAGACCGGACAGAAATCACTAGATTTCTCTTATGAAGGTACATATATGCCACCGTTTTTAAAATGACATTACATGCTAAAAGTTAACCCCATTAGACTACTGTTGAATTCTTCATTACATTATATGAATGAATGCTATTTGTTTGATTTCTAATGCTTTTTGAATGAAATGAGTTGTCGCCCTTCTCTTTATGATCATAGTCTATGATTATTGGGCGATCTAAAGCACTCATTACATCCATTGCAAGTACAAATAAATACATATAATATAAAAATAAATAATAGTAGTGTATTCTTGCAGTAATATTGCGCTCAGCACCACTTAGACTGCTCAATATGTTATTCATGAAGCGAAAAAACGAAAAAACGTACAATCCCATATTTTTGCTGTTGTGTTTGGTCAAACAGAAGTAACCAGGTCAGGTGGAAAGACAGCAGGGGAGTTGGTGTTATTGACATGAGTGTTGTTTTGATCCAAAGCCTAAAGGCTCAGTTGGTACAGTAATTCCACAGGACTAAGGCGACACTTCTGCCAGCTGACTGGGCCAGGCTGCAGGCTGTCAACAGCTACACGGCGAAGGCATTTTAAACCTCTGGAGCATGAACTTGTGGATCGCTCTTATAGTCTTTAAGTGTTTGTGCATCCAAAACCTCCCGGTGCATCTCCCTCTCCCGAGCAGATTTTACTTCAATCTATTTCAATCTAGCATTGGGAATCTTTTTCAAATACATTTTCTTTGTTCTATTTGTTGACATTCTCTTTCCATCCCGACGGCAATCAATACATTACATGCTCTGACAAAAAGAAAAAGGACTGTAAAAATACCCATCCAATCATTTAATCTGGCCCGATGCACTCATTGTGGAAATCTGGATCGTGGTCCACGCCTACTAATTATTCATACATTCTGTCATATTCATTGAATGTGTTGTAACTCTGTAACGCTGTTCATTCTGTACACATGACATCTATTGCTTCTGTCCATCCGGGGAGAGGGATCCTCCTCTGTTGCTCTCCTGAAGGTTTCTTCCCTTTTTTTAAAGGTTTTTTTCTGTTCTTTGGGGAGTTTTCCCTCATTCGGTGTGAGGTCAAAGGTCAGGGATGTCGTACATGTACAGATTGTAAAGCCCTCTGAAGCAAATTTGTAATTTATGATTTTGGGCGGTACAAAATAAACTGAATTGGATTGAATTGCGTGTCACAGAAGTCTTCCACAAGCTGGGAGTATTTTTTTTCTTTTTACATTCCTTAGGATATGTTCATGTTCATAATGATACATTTGGAGTAGCGGCTTTGGAGGGGATGTGAAGTGTTGCCAACTTGGCCACTATCTTGCTTATCGTTAGCGTCTTTTGGAGCTAGTGCTGCTGGCTACTTTCATTGAAACGGACACTGGGCTGTCTTTTTTTTGTGTTGTAGGATTTTATTTAAATGGAACTTACTCTTGCTAGTTTTTCTGGCTCTTAAATCCACAGTCATTGCTCTGGTTTAAGACCAGACCTGCACTGAGTCTTGCAACCGGCTGTCTCAGTTTCCCTCAGAGGATTGCCCAACGTCTGAGACGATATGGAAGGTGAGTCACACAGCAGACTGCTGGATTCAATGGAACTTCTTAGCATGTCATATTCTATGCTGTCATTTGACGGCCGGCTCTGTTTATTGGAGATGGAGATGGGACGGTGCTGATATCACTCATCCTCAAAACAAACAAGACCAAGGAAATAATACTGGACTTCATGAAGAACCCTCCCCCTCTACAGCCTCTCATTATTAAAGGGACTGAGGTGGAGAGGGCTGACGGGTACAGATTTCTGGGAATGCAGGTGACATCTGACCTGAGCTGGACTCTTCACACCACAGCCACACAGGCAGAGAGGAAGGCTCTGCAAAGAGTCATAAGGACTGCGGAGAGGATCACAGGGACACAACTTCCGTCCATGGACTCTATGTATGTGCAGCGCTGTAGTAAAAGAGCAGAGGGAATCATTGGAGACTCACTTCATCCAGCTCACTCTCTGCTCAGACACAAACACTGCACATACAACCTGAGACACAGCAGAGCGGACAGCATCGTCACCCACAGGACACACTTCTTTAACAGCTTCTTCCCTGCCACAGTCAGACTGATGGCACAACAGAACTACTGAGAAATGCGCACTCCTTGAAAGTGTGGAAAAATGTGCAATACCACAATCAGTGCAATACCCCCACACAACCTTCCACCAACATCTGAACATGTGCAATATCCCCATATAACTGTCCCCTTCCCCCTCTTTCTTTCTTTTTACAAGCTAGGTACAGCACTAGCCTACAATTTACTACTACGGATGTACTACTTACCTACTTATTATCTCTGCACTCTCCTTTCCTTTCTTATGTTTATTTTCGATAACCTGTTCCTGTACTTAATACTGTTAATACTGTAAATACTAAATACTGCATACACTTTACCACTATGTACAGTGTGTCTTTTTTGTACAGTGTTTTTTTAAATATATTTTTCATATTTCTATTATTATTATTATAGTGTGTTTGTTTTGTACCTCTGTTGACTCGGAGAACCCTGCAAAAATAATTCTGATGTGTCTGGACTGCTGGTCTAGGCACAGATGGCAAATAAAAAACTTGAACCTTGAACCTTGATATGTTGTGATACTTTGGCTGCCTGCACAACAAGGCACATTATCACTGCTGAAGCATGTAATGTGCACAGGTTCTCTATTGTCACATAATGGGATGGAGAGGAATAAAAAGGGCTAAATGGGAGTGCTTTCAAAGAGAAGGGCCAGGTGACTTTGTTAGCCCTGGCAGCATACGCCAGTGTTGCTGTGATGCATTGTCCGATTATTGTGACCTTCCTGTCACTCACACACGTGGAGATCGAGCTGGGAGTGAAGTCCAGAGAGGAATCAGAACTTTTTCTTTTTTTGGCAGTCATTGAGTTTTTCGATATGTTAGCACCAGTATTGGAGGCTGCTTTCTGCTAGACAATGTAATGTGAATGTCTCCTACTGAGAAGCAGAGGGGGGCACTATCAGCGAGGAGGAACCCACACAATCATCATTTTTCCCATAGAAGTGGGGATTTCTCAAACGCTGCTTCCATCTGTGTCATCAATCATGCTCATGAATGACAAAATGGCCTCATGATGGGCTTTCTCACCAGGTGTTCCCTCTGGCAGCAGGAGGAAACATTGGGTCCTGCAAGTGTTTTTGGGTTGCAGTGTTTGGAAGCAGAACAACACAACACTCAATGCATAGACATTTTAATTTTGTGGTTCACAATCAATGTTTTACAATTTGCCTCACCATTAAATTAAGTTTAATGGTGAGTGCAGAGGTGCATTAGGTACACCTGAACAATTTAGTTTGGGTTAATGCTATCCAATAGTTGCTTCAAAGGCCTTATTTTCTCAGTCAGTGTCTTTCTATGAGTGTTGTACTATTGCTGTGGTTTTCTTATGTTGCCAGCACTGTTAATCAAATCTATCCCAACCACACCTAAACAGTCTTGATGAAGCAGATGAACAAATAGGATTTTAGATTGTTAGGTATATAAATAATTAATAATAACTAATAATGCATTTATTTTGTAATGTCGCTTTTTTATTGAGAAATGTAAGAGGCTTAAACCATATCATTGTGAAGTTAATGTATTTCCAATATGTGTGATATTAATCTGGGATTAGGCTACACTGGAACTCATTATATTGACATTTCTGTGGGAACAGGTGTATCTAAGGAACTGTGGGTAATGCATGTTTTCCTCCATTCTTTGTACGTCCAGTATCTGTCCCTTTTGTCATATGTTGGCTTTATCATTCATCATCATCAGATATTCCCAGTGCCACTGTCGGTTGTATATGGGTCATTTGATTTCTTCAAATGCAATATAGAAGTGGACCACCTGCATGATCGCCTTCATAAAGCCATGCGATTAGCTTATTGTGTGTGACCAGCGGTACAAAAGTTATTTAATTCCAGCTGCCAAAAGGAAGATGTCTGTAAATGTCGATGTGTCTGGGTTTCTTTTAAAGAAGGAGAGAAACTCATGCCCTCAGGGCTGCTATTTTTTAAACACTAAAAGTAGCTTCTGGATGATATTTCTAAACCCTAATCCTGTCTGTGACCCGAGCTTTCTGTTTATTCTGTATGTGGCCTTCAGCAGGGTTTATGTCCAACTTTCGGGTTGCTCATAACCCTGGTTGCTGAAACATTAATGCAGTCTACACATCTTTAAACCAAAAGCGTTTTCAGATGGCAATTATTAGCAGTGCTTTTGTTTTGCTAAGGAAGGAAATCAATGTTTTGGATCTTTTATTTGTTTCAATTTGGCGACAAAGCTTGCTTCGCTGTAATTTCTAAACGCATTAAGAATGGGAACAAAAGCACAAGAAAGAAACATCAGGGTTTTTCAATCGTGACCGAATACTAATGCCTTGTTTATACTGTCGACAAGCAGCTGTCATCATATAGGTTACTGAAGGAACACTCTAACTCAGCCATAAAGAATTAAAGTTTGTCAAACTCATTTGAGATAAATCTGCTGTGAAAAACAAGGCAAATGAAAAGGAATTCTCCTGAGACAGCATGGCAATAGCTGTTTCATGGATTAAGAGTCATTTGAAATGTGAAAGAATGAGTTCTCCTGTTGTCGACCGGAGATTGAATAGACGTTATTTTGCTCTATTAGTTCCTGTCAACAACTGTCCAATTAAATTCTAACTTGGAACCGAGAAAGCGCTTTTTCATTCCTCATTTAACAAGCTGGCATAAAAACCTTTCCTCTAGTAACTGATCTATCGTGGTTGGTTTTGTCTTCCTCTTTTGAAACATTTGACCAGACCATCCTTGCATACGATATGCCTAATCTGATACAAAGCAGAAGAATTCAACTACATATTATTATAATATCTTGTAACCATGCAACCGTTACTGTGGACATTATTCTGTTCAAGCTCAAAATAGACGTATTCATTTCTGAAATGTAGTTAAAGAAGTTTTACCTCGAATAAATCGTGAGATTGACTGTCATATTTGTTCTCGCCTGCAAATCAGAAAATGCCACCAGAGTTATGTTCTGTATAGATTATCCACTGACTGACAATATTGTTGAGACATATTTGGCACAACTCTCTTACTTCTGACTACCTTGTCTGATCCCGTTTATTTATTTATTTTTTATCAGGATTGTTTACACATATTTCAATAGTTGGCAACATTCCACTGTCTCTTTGCAAGCCATCACTGACTTTTAAAAAACAATCCTCAGGATCAATGCGCATCTCTTCATTGACACAACCATCACATTTAGGCTTTTGGCTCTGACGTACGTATAGCTGGTACTTTTCCCCGACACCTCATGTGCCTGTCAAAACCTAGCCATCGTGAAACAAAGCTCCCTTGAATGCCTCGTCGCTGTGGTTGGATCTATCTTTAGACCAACGTCTGCCACCCTGGTCTTGTTGACAACGTCTGGCTAGACATGATGTGCAACTGGAGAGGGTGCTTATCTTTACACTGCTCCTGAGGACGCGTCGGTGTGTGGGCATTTACAGCAAGCCGCCGTGGGGAGCTGCGTATTGTGCTCTTACTTAAGCAGGCTGCTGACTAGAGGACGAGATAGCAGGTCTAATAATCGCTGTGTGAGTCTGTAAAGTAAGCTGTAAATGCTGAGTGAAAGGTAACGATCAGTGCGGGTCTCAAGGCCCTGCAGGTCTTCAAACAGCCGCCAGCTGCTACCTGTAGTTCAGTCCTCTGCCATGTGCCACTTAGCAAGTTGACGCAGAAGAGAGTGGCTTGCCTGCTCACGTCTCATTCTCAAGGGGCTTCCAGGCATGCTGTCCATGTGGATCGAATATCCACAGCAGCCTTCTCATGCCTCCACTAGGCCTTTCAATACACACTCCTCAGTAAATATCAACGCCAGACATAGTGTTACATATGCTGATTATGTGGCGCTTGACATTCCTAAATGTGCTGCCCATGGTGTTGGGGAAATCCATACATTAATCTACGCTGTAATGATATTGGTGCACATGAATATTCCATCGCTATTACGCTCGGGGTCAAACATATTGTATTTTTTGGGCTGTGTATTTTATCTTCTTGGCAAAGATATATTCAAGGACAAATCTAGTCTTTGTGTATTGTTTCACACGTGGCCTCACTGTACAATGTACAATGTACAATGCGGAAGCTCATATTTCTTTTATCATCAATTGATCTACTAAATCATTTCTCAATGAATCAACTGCTCTGGAAATTGTCAGAAAATCATCATAATTTCCCAAAGCCCAGGGTGACATTCAGAGGGTTATTTCATTTGACCAACAGTCCAAAACTGAAAATTAATCAAATATGACATACAATTAATCAGTTACCAAAAAAGTTACCCATTCATTTTCTAATTTAATGATCATTCTAAAAATGTGTTCTCTGTGCTAGAATACCCATAAATTTCATCTTTGAACCCAAAGGAGTTGGTATTAATTGCAGCTCAAATGTCACAGTGAAGCCCAGTTTTTTTTTTAGAAACGATTACCTTATTTAAATAAATATGTTGTGGAGAAAACCTATTTCTCCACAACAACTTCTTCAAATCCTCTTGAAAATGTTTCTTCTCCAGTGACAGGCGAGCTGTGCATTTATATTTCTCTCCTCAAAGAGATTTCTTTATCGCGCATTTAAAAATATTTCAATATGAACACCAGACCGTTGAGTCAACACTGTTTTCTCATGCACGCAGCCTTGCACATGGCATGTTGCAGTGGAGATTCTTGACATATTCAAAAAAGAAGATACTGACACATTTGCTAGGAGTATGAAACTGTTCCAGCATCTTTATTCTTGTCCTTTTTCCCTTCACGCTGACTCTCCTGAGGATGAAGAATACCATCATGCCATTGTACTGTTCTGCTTTTATTGTAGACTGTTTTATAACAGTGAGATTTCATTTCCTCTTGAACCTGTCCTCATTCACCCAAGGACATATACTCCGCTGTATTGGCATCCCCCAGTTATTTAAAACACGAGCATGCCTTTCATTATGACTTCTGACATGACCCAAAATGTGATAGGAATAATGCCATTCCATTTTGATTGATGCAAGTTCTAACTTGAGTGAGAAACTTGGCTATTCTGTACACAAAACCCTCTAGAGACATTATTAAAAGTGTAAAAGAAAGTCTGTGAGGAATACACAGCGTTATAGATCCATGCTGATGTTCATATATATGCATTGAATACCATCCTCATGTACCAAAGGTTGATTATCCACCAGTAAGACGACATGTTTCAGTGTGCTATGTGAGGTGGGAAACAGAAACGATGCACATCAAGTGCCTTGGATGTCTGAAAGCACATGAAATGGAGTTCATATGATGAGTATTGTATAGAAAAGTGATTTCTGTCAGATGTAATGAGCTGCTTTCAGGGTCAATTTATAGATGTGGTGCTCATGAAAGCATACACTTACATACAAATTTATTCATACAGCTTAATCCTCCACTTATTTTCTATCAGTTCAACTCATTAGTTAATTAATTTGATTTGTTTGTTATTTCACTCGTAGTTAGCCTGTCTATGCTTATGCGCTGACAGTTTCAGTTAGCCAGTCTTCTCTCTGAAATAGTGTATGAATGTGAATGCTGTTTAGTGTTAGCGTCAGTGCTATGGATTCAATCAAGTGTGTAAAAAGTGTGTTGGGAGGAACCATGGCACACAGCAGATGGCAGCGCACATATGCCGTGGGTCTCTTTGGCCAGGTACACTGATGAATACTTCTGAGAGTTGGCCTACCTTTGCTGGTATGTGCAGGAACTTGGACACTTGATTCTCCAGGCGAACTCAGAAGTCTGTAAAAGATGTACTACTAATAATGTCTATATATAGACAGGAAAAAAAGAGCATATCTCAGACAACGTAAGTATTTTTAATGCCATGTGCATAGTAATACTTTGGGCTCTGGAAACTTCTTATTTTGGAAATATCCAATGAAAAAGACCCCGAGACATTTTGTGTGTTGTTTGAAGGTGAGGTAGGCGTGTGGAGATGGTCATAAATTGCCAATGTTCCAGTGTGTTTTCACAGGCAAGGCCCAAAGAGCATTTCCTGCCACTAATTCTGCTGAAAGTGGTGATTATGCTTCAAGTTAAAGCTGCAGTTCTAAAATAATATGCACTCGTCCCTAAACCATACAGGCAGAGATTTGGGGACTGGGAGTTTGTTGAGTTCACACAAGTTATTTAACACATTGGTGCTCATCTTTCAATGCAGTTATGAGGACTTGTGTGAGTTTATTGTTCGAACATCTCAAGACGTCCTTGCCAGTCCGCCTCGCTTCGTATATTAATGAGAAAAAGATGAAGACGGCATCTGCGACTGCAGTTATGGCATAATAATATGTTTTAACACATGTCGTTGGTATAGGGCTTTGTCATGTCCACAGAGAGGGACAGCAGAGGGAGAGTTTCAGGCTTAGGTCTAGTAAGTGTCATCCATGACTCATGTGACAAATGTAAGGTTTGATCCTGCCAAGATAGAATGTAAGAACAAGTGAAAGTGGAAAGGGGAATGTCCAATCGGTACCGCTATCCAAAGGTCTGAGACATCCAAATGTATTGATGAAATGCATGCACCGTGACCTTTCATCTTTGCAAGGAAAGTAGAAGATACCTTTGAAGATTCTGCAAGACACAAGGAAAGAGGAGAGTAAATGTTAGAACATAGGATTGCAGAACCAGGATGCTTTGGCTGGGTCTCTCCATGTCTTTTGGCAGATAATACTGATGAGGCTGATAGCTTGTTCACAGTCTTCAGAGAAGTTAATGCTGTTACCAAACCTGACTGTTACCCAATGCTTCGTCTGAAGGACTGCATTGACCAGTTGGGAAGTGCAACATTTGTTACCAAACCTGAGCTTTTCAAAGGTTATGGGCAGGTGCCACTAACGACCATGGCTAAAGAGATGTCATGTTTTATCACACCATGGGGGGCGGTTTTCTGATTCTGTTACTCCTATTCCCTTTTGGGGTGAGAAATGCTCCTGTAGTAGTTCAGTGTCTTGTAAACAAGGTGTGTGTTGGCTTGACGGGGTCTGCAGCTTATTTAGATTATGTTGGGGTGTATCGTGACACATGGGAAGCTCATGTTCAACATTTGAAGGCAGTGGTTGGTCATTTTGCTAAAGTGACAGTGACCTATCGTGGCAGGGTGGAAGGCCATGGTGAAATTTGTCTTGTGCAGGCTAAGATGGAGGCCATTGATACATATCCTTCTGTCAAAAGAGAGTTGATGTGGTTCCTAGAGTCAGTTAGGTTATAACACAGTTTTGAATGCAATTTTTCCATTGCATTGGATCCGCTGACAAAACCTTTGAGTAAAAATCCACCGTTTGTCTTGTTTCCCTGCTGGAAGACTGTTTTTTTACAGCTGATCTGGTCTGCTCCTGTCCTTGCAGTTTGTGATCATGAGAAACCTTTTTAAGATACAATTGAATGCAATTGAAATTGGTACTGAGGCTGTCCTCCAATAAGAGGAATGGGGAATTGAACATCCTATCTGCTTTGTCACACGTACGCCACATTACTGTTCACTCCCGTGTTCTTTGAAGTGTATGTTGGACCATCATTATACCTTGAATAGGTAGCACTTAAATGCCGTAGTAGCACTAAAATGTCCCTTACCGATAGCACTTTAGTAGCACTTAAATGGCACTTACGGATAGTACTTTGTAGTTTAACTTTATTGAAGAAATTGTACTTGCTTGATTCTTGTTGTTCTGAGTTTGGACTCACGGTTTAATGCACTTATTGTAAGTCGCTTTGGATAAAAGCGTCAGCTAAATGACATGTCATGTAATGTAATGTAATGTAATGTAATCATTACTTGTTACTATTTATACTGATCATAACCCATTGACAATCTAGACCAGTATGCAGAATGGTAACAAGAGACAAATGTGTTGGTTCCTCTTTCTTCAGCCCTCCACTTGGCGTGCGTCAAATTAAAGGTCAGGAAAATGTAATGGCGGACGCTCTTTGATGTCCCTGTAGGTGGGGGGGATCTTCGTTTTATTGGGTGTGTGGTGGCCCTTGGCTGTATATGATTACCTATTCTGGCCTGCCTTTGTTTTCTTTCAGCCCTTCTGATTGCCTGGCCCATCCCTCCTCGTGAGAGACTGGCTTCAACTGCTGGGAGCCTTTATGAGCTCGTTGTTCACAAAATGGCAATCTCTGTCCCTCCTAGAGGGCTGGTGACTTTCAGGCATCCACTTTGGTTTTGTTTTGTTTGATTATGTTTAATTTTCCTTTCTGTTACAGGTCATTTAGTTTAGCAATGCAGTTTAACAGCACACACCACCCTCTACATCACTACTGACTTTATATACTAGTTTGTTTCAGTTGAGTCATCTCTTATAAATGTACTCTTAGAAATGTGCTTTTTTGTTGGGTTCCTGAACAAGCTGGCCACAACACGTGTAATAATACTAATTTTGCTTATAGGGACATGAATTTATTATTTATAGTCGTACTGCGTCCTCCTAAAAGTTAAACCTGTGTGCATCCGCAAGAACAATCGCAACCAAATAGCTTTGATGTATCAAACCAATTAAAATTATTATTATGGATGGGGAAAAGGGAAAACCTTTGCATTTAGTTAGAATCACGCAGTGACAATGACTTTACATATTACAACTATATAATTGCACGAAAAAATTCCCATTGAGATGCTTCACATGTGAAAACTATTTAACTTTGTTGAAGGACGGGGACAGGTTATCAATGCTTACAACAAAGGAAATCCTATTCATATTGTATTTGCAATCCCTCTATTATTGGATATGCATTGTGAAATTTGAGCACATCTCAGCAATAGTTTAAATATTTTTGTGGAGCTTCATCAGCAGTAATAATAAGCTAACTCATTTGACTGACACTCCTTACAGACGTGAGAGTGGCATTAAGTAATTGCGACTTATGATGACAGCTGGTATAAGTGTCAATAAATCCCTGCATGCATAAACCACTCATTAAAACTCAGATTTATATTTTTCCCGGTTTTGGTGTGTGGTAACATTAGTGACATAAAATTAGTATGTATTAAATCCGCCTCTTCTTTTGTTAATATTTGAATGTGAGCAGGATACACTGCTGTACTGTGTATGCAACATCTGGTGCCATGGCTCGATGCAAAGTGAAGTTATGCATCCTGCGGTTGGCCCTGGATAAAGAAAGGACAGGGAATGGGTTAGTACAGTGAGGTTAGGCCGAGTCCTTTTGTTTCACCCATTCAGCCCTCTTCATTCTGAATGACTTGCCAAAGGTCAGCTTGGATACAGTTCTCTTTGAGAATGGCTAGCTCCAGATCACGGAGAGCTTCAGGTTGAAATTAGACTTGGTAACCATACCAGCAAAAAACAAACAAAACCCCATCTGCATTAGACTTTGCTCAGTGCAGATCCAATGAGAGAAAAATCCAGCTGTCCCAAAGATGTGCTCAGACATTTACTTGAAGAACACTTTTGTTTGTATAACTGTTTCCACAAACCCTTTGCAACTCTCATGGGTCATCTTCAGATCGTTCCTTTTTTTTCGGTTTGAAAAATGGGACCTGGGCTGATAGAAAATCAGGCTACTTAAATTAACTGTATCAGTGCCAGTTTACAGTTTATTTCAAGAAATTCTCCAGCTACTCAAGGAACAACTGCGTTTAAAAAAAAAATCAATTTCCCCAAAGCCTTGAACCAGCAACATGTGTACATTGTCTCCAATAGCAGACCCGAGCTAGTGTTCACAACCGTGACTTTAACTCACTACTATACTGAGACATATACTGAGCAATGGCAGAGAAGTGGATTATGCCACAGGACTGGCTTCTTTCTGTTCCATTATATACTATTGATTCTTTGGGGATGATACTAATATGACTGTAGTGAGCAGCAAATTATATTCCTAATCCAGTCCACCACAAATGTTGCCTAAACAAAGTTCCAAACTAGAGAGTGTCTTTTCTAAAGAAAGAAGAACGGTTCTGCCTTGTCTGGAGGAGATGGCTAGAAAAGCTGCAAGTGAAGAAACAGCTTTGTCGACTGTAGGAAGATTATGATTATGTGGACTTTGAGATAATGAATGAAAGAATTAAACAAATTAGTAGAACATGTAAATGAGCAAGCAACAAAAATACCATCCTCAATGTAAACAATTTGCCTACAGTAGCTATGAAAAAGCATCACGCTAAGATTAGCTAATGTCACTTTAGCAAATACAATAATAAAATTGTAAAATTCACATTATGGTAAAATAAACAAAGGTAAGGCGTGATCCTATGGGCTCCTTAGTTACTTGCATTGGTGAGCGCAGGCGCTAGGTCTGCCGCCCAGGAGCAAGCCCAGGAGAGGCGTGTCTGTATACATGTTTGATTGACAGCAGACTTGGCTCCGGTTCAAACTAAGTATTCATCCTTAATTTTCAAGTCATCTGTTGACAGCGTGTGGTTAGCAGCGGTATTTGACCCCATGGACCACACTAGCATCTATGTGGACCGAAGTGATATTTGCAGGTGTGTTCATGTGCTGTTTAATGTGTTGCATCTGACCAACTAGCTAAACTAATCAACATCAACGATCTAACTTTAAATTGACTTTTGTAGCACTATTTTCCCGGCTGAATGTTTCTTTGGTTCAACAAGCTTCCCGTACAGGCAAGACGTGGGTTATTCACGGTTAAGTAAGAAAGAGATTTACGCAAGCGAATGTGGGTTCTGGTTGTTGTGGTGACCCTGATCTTGTGAAGCAGGTCACTGAGGGCCTTATGACGGAGCGTTAGTAACGTTACTTTATGCAAATACTCGATTGGCTATATGGACGTTCTCCAACCACACAGATGGACATCTGGCGGTTTTCCGATACATTAATGTAAAAATGGGGGGGTGGAGAGGGGGAATAATTTAATGCAATTACATTTTTCATTTATTAATTGATTGTTTGTGGTACTTACAGGTTCTAGGATCATTTGAGTGGCCCTTAGCTGATTACTGTTTACAGAGCGGCGTTCTGAGTTTGCTGGGATGTTCCAGTTGGTTGTATACATGATGATCATGCATCTCAAATTTCAAGTCTCCTGAATTAACTTTTGGGATTGACTCAAAATATTCTACTGTACCGTGTCCATCACAGTATAGTGTGCAATAAGCTGGCTGACATGTGTTTTTTGACCTCAATGTCAAGGCTATCAGGCTTTTGCTGCCGGTCAGACTTGTAAGTAGGAGCGACTCGTTGCCAGTTTAATATTTTCATGTTGACACGATAAAGAATAATAAAATACATTGCTATGCTATAAAATCTTTATAGGACACTGCAACAAACTTGAAGATGCAGTGTTTTTTCTTTGAACTGTCTGGCCCACACCCCATCCTGTCAGTCGCTAATGTGTAGTCTGCTCCTCTTGATAGATTAACTTGGAAGCCACAGTGCTGTTTTAACCTTGGCAAGAAAGGTTGTGGCACGTTGCTGAGTGGTGAGGTCCCTTGAAAGCGCCAGCTTCCCATATTTTGATGTACAACGGTCTTATTTTTAAGTGATGTCTTTGCTCTGTTGAGACTGCCGCAGCCCACAGTAGGTTTGTTGTCTAGATGGATTTTTTCTTTCCTCCTCTTGACATATCTGATGAAAAGGCTGCACTCAAAACGTGTAGCCCGAGGGACATGTCAGTAGACTGTGATATTAACAAAGTTCCCGAAATCCATCCATAACTTCACTACTTTACTATACTGAACCGGGGGATATGAGTTTCGTGGAGTTATGGGCCATATTGGAGTAAACATCTACAATGGGAGGTCCACCTGAATGCTTCAGTGTCATGTTTCTCCCTTTTTATCAAAGATCAAAGCCTTGTTGTGGAGATGCATACCCAGGATTATACAGTGTATAAATGTCTCTTTTTTTGACACTATCACATTTTCAGACACTTCCACACATCATGGTTATCAGAACCGTTCATGGGGAGATGAAATATGTAACATTCCCTCTTCACATGCTTGACAACACCCACTGTGACATGAAATATAACATTTATGGAACATTTCTATAAACAAACTCACATGAACATGATGAGACACTTTTAACCACATTTGAGTGGCATGCAAATGAGAAATATACTTTTTTTGATGGAGTACAAATACTAATTGTGAAAATAATAGGAATAATAATTCTCTTTAACACCCTGTGTTTAGTCTGTATTCCTTATTTTTCATACCAAAATACTTTTGTGATTGCTGGTTCTGCTCCATGGTGTAGTGGGTGTACTGTATATATTTATATATCTATTCTGTTTTTATGTGTTGCTTGTTGAAAATAAATGATAAATGCAATGGTATCTTCTGTTATCTTGAGCTTGCGCACGTGTTTCTTGATCTGCAGGACCCCGGCAGCACATGCTTGTTCATCAAAGTCATCAAAAGCACAAAAGACTGCATTCACAAGGTTGCAGCATTCATAGACAGCCATGTCCGTCTGTGCTGTGTTACTGTGTAGCAAATGTAACTGAATATGATGAAGTTATTTTTTGACATGCTCGGCCCGACAAAAAGCTGGTGTCAGCCATCGGGAACTCGCTGATCTCTTCCTCTTTGGTATCTTTGTGTAGAAAGGTTGCCGGTTGATGTGAAGGTGGCAGTGCTGGTTGCAGTGACATGCTTATGAGTTTTACTGTACACTTTCTGGATGTCTGCAGTCCAAATCGTAAAGATGTTACCTCATGTCACCATTTGAAGACACCATTGTGCAAAAGGATGCTGTGCTCGTGTCATACTGTTGCTCGCTCAGTATGGTGCTCACTAAGTGAAATCCATTTCTTGTTCCGCTGCTGTGGAATCTGTCGCTGCATGCGGTGAGGATTGTACAGCCGCCATCAGTTTACACCTGCTACCCTGATTGGTTGCTCATGCTGATTGTATAGATGATGTACATTACATCTGCATTTTTTTTTTTAGAGGAAATCTGAATTCATTTTACTTTGTGGGGAAGAGGAATGTGATTATAATGTGTGCAGTGCAGGAGACAAACTTGTTTATCTTCCAATTTAAATTATTGTGGGTGTGCGGATCTACACTGTAGATTGCAGTTGATCTGAATTTCGACCCTTACTGTCGCCTAGTTTATTTATACCGCTAAGTTGGATTTAAAATATGATCATTCTGAATATATATATAATAATTGTATTATCATTTTTTGTTTTTAACCGTTGTTGTTTTTTTTAATCCCACGTTAAGTGGGATCACAGTAAATGCAAACCACCTCATAACAAGCTCATTGGAATTCTTAGGGCAGCCTTCCGCTCAGAAATGACAAACAGCGTTATTCATAAATGTGATGTGAATTTCGTCATTTCGTGTCTACGCATTTAGATTTTTAAGATTAGACAGACACCAAAGAGTGCCTTCAACTGGTGGTTACAAAATGCCAGTATCCCAGATTTTATTTTGAAATTTTAAGGAACAGAATGAGCTTTGTCGAATGGGGAGTGCGTTCCAATACTCATGCTACCATACTATTAAGTATGCCAGAACGTCAATTCTTTGTGCAGCAGATGAATCGGCAAGAGGGTCAAAGTTCAAGGTGCAATGTCATGACGAGTAGCGTGTCCCAATTGAATTTCATACTGCACAGTATGTGAGGGCTGCTGCAGGATCTACTAAAAGTGTGCGATTTGGAACACAGTTGTAGTTACATTCCCAAAGGTGGACTTCCTGATTGATTAGCGCTCAGATTTGTTTTGTTCACTCTCTAATCTTTCAAGTCAATATACTTCCACAGGTTTTAGACGGAAATTTAAGAAATAAATGCTGTTTCAAACGGAGTCTGTTTATCTTTGGCTCTTTTTAAATGACATCTTTGGAAAATGAGATGATGTATGGTAGATCATTAGCTTCTCTTCAGTATTTTCTCAATGTCATCAATTATGCAATACTGGAGAATATTTGAAAGGAATATATTATTACTGTTCTTCCCACTGAATTTAACTCTGATGGGCTCATGGCAATAATACCTTTTTTATTGTCAAACCAAATGAGAAACACTATGTTCTTCTTTGATATAGAATCCTAAAAAGGTACAAGTCACAAGCCATTGTTTTACCCTGTCCATTTCTGAAATGATGATCTAATTATTTCTTCAAAATAACTGTCCAAAATTACAGTAAAAATACACGTTGCGGTAAATGATCCCTGACAAGGGTTTCATGTTGGTGACACTTTAAATATCAGTTTTTCCTGAAAGAAAGGAGTGAATATAATTCATTAGCATGGGTTTTATGATCATCTACTCTCACCCTTTTTATTGGTTTTGTCAAGTTATCAACAAACTGAAGTAACTAGCTATAATATGTTTACATGTTGCCGTCTCATTAATATGCGTCTAAATCTAGCTGACTTCTAATTTCAAAACAAACGTTTTTGCATCTTCTGTGAAACTGATGTGTCAAGAATAAAGTAAATCCAGGAACTAGAATGACTGAATTTCCAATTGTAATTTTAAGTAACACATTTGATATTGATGCCAAAAACGCAAATTTAACCAAGATTAAAGGAGACTGTTTATGGTCAGTCTCACTAATCGTATGGATTAAAATAACACTGTTTTCTTGTCTGTTTTTCAGGTGACCATCTTCGTGTATGTCCTCAGGGAAGCACATGCTGCACCCAAGAAATGGAGGACACATTTGGCCAACAAAGCAAACAGGACTTTGAGAATCTAATTGATGAAATTAGTCATGAATTGAGAAGCACCTTTGTTGCCAGGCACAAACGATTTGATGGTAAGTCTATTTTTCTCTTAATGCTTTGTGCTGATTAATGTTCCCTATTTTGTCTCCTTTTTTCCAACCATTTTAATTACAGTCACAGTAGAACAAAATGCTAAATTTAATAATAATTATAGGATTTCGACTATGTGTTAATTTGAAAAGGTTCACTGTTTTCTAGTATAGCTGTCCTCCCTCAATTGGAGACGAGCATTGAAAAATCATGTTAATACGCCTTGGAGTGGAGTGCCCTCCTGTTGGATTAGACGCACATGGCTTCTTGCACAGCAGACTGACAGCTGGAACAGCAATGCAGAGCCAAACTCTGTGTACCTGTGCTCTTGTCGTAGTTCTCTGGTGACTGTCTTGACCACCGCACACGGGATTGGGATGCACTCATTACTGAGCCAAGACTCACTGTACCTCTCCACCTCTCCCTGTCGGAGCAAAGTTTAATGAGAAACCAATAATCCCTCCTCCTCCCAACATTATACTGTGTGGGAAGCAGGAGCTTATCGCTGTGGACAATGATGAAGGGTGGTGAAGATGAAAATTGTCCAGCAAAGCCACCTGTCAGCATTGTTGGCAATGAATGCACCGTGAAACCTTTTAATGAGTTATTACTCAGAAACATTTTAAAGTGATTAACAGTGATTGGAAAATGCCCCAGTGGTTTCTTTTTTAAATTATAATATAAATGTATATTTAGAGTGCTGAGACACACAATACTCTATCCAATATTTACTATCATTGCTAAATCCTTGACATATGGTTTATATATAATAAGCCCATATATTTAAGACCTCAGATCAGACTTTGTATAATCACTTTCGAATGCAATTGAAAAAAACTGCAAACTTGCCTCTAATGTTGACAGTTATAAATACATAAATACCTGGGTGTAGAAACTAATAGTTTTTCTTTTGGTGGAAGGAAGAAATTAATCAGCATTTCATTATGGTGATATTAATCATTTGCATGCAAATTTATCTGTTTGAACATGTTAGATTTGCTATATCATGCAGCATTATGATGTATCTCTATTTTGGTTTTCCGCACACATCATATCAGTTTGGATGACAAAGTTGGTAAGTCTTCTTTATACAACAGTATAATGTAACAGTGGCACATTTGTCTTCATGACGCGTTATTACATCACAAGTCTCCTTATGTATGGTCTGTACTGACTCCTAAATCAGTAGCTGCAACCTACAAATGGAATATGCCATTCCTGGAACCAATTATCTTTGGTGAAAATGCTTTTAACCTTTTTGCACCCTCGTCTTGGCGTGAGCTACAGAGACTCGTTAAGCAAAAATGTTTTAAGGCAGAATAAATTAAAAAAACTGGATTAAGGTAACTTTGAACACTTCCAGAACATGTCCAGTTACGGAACAACAATGCAAATGCGTTGGTTGATTTAATTTGCTGTTTTGTTTTTAAGTCGGTTACTTAAAGAAACTGGACTATCCTTGACAAATAAAGATTATATCGAATAATGAAAAAACATTTCCAGTTGTAGTCGTGAAGGAATAGTGAAGCTGCAACCATCAAACTTTGACTGAAATAATGGGTAATTTATCAGTTCCTGTATAAACACACTTTATGTATCCTACTCTCCAAAGTAGTGGAAAAAAGTGCTTTATAGGCAAAAAAAAAAAGTATAAAGAGGCTTTTGATCTGTGCTGAGACTTTAGCAGCAGGCTTTTCTTCAGTCAAAGAGCAGCAACAGCAGAGCCATCTGAATAAAAGGGTATTATATTCCCAATATGTTCCCATCTACAAGCTATGTGTAATTGTTGTTGAGAAGTTTGCAATAGATAATTAAATTATATATATATATATGTGATCCTTCTATAGGGATCACATATAGTGTGATTAATACATAATCTTGTACTGTTGTAAAGTGGTTTCCACTTTGTATGCCAGTAGCGTAAAAGCAAGCTTTCTGCTTCAATGTAGAAACACATAACTTAAATTGAAGTTTGAGTGTTATTCGCAAATCCAGCATTGTATTTCTGTACTTCTGCTGTTATTATTCTGCTCTGTATTTTAAATTGATATGCTTGCTTGTCATCAGTGGAATTTAAATTGCAAAACGACAGCAAGTCACTGAAATGAAGACTAGGGGCCATGGATCTGAATTACCTCTGAATTCAAAATTGGTATTAAGTATTGTGCTACCAGTGGTACACAACATCTGAATAATAATAATAAAAAAAATAATAAAAAGTCACACTAGCTTTTATTTACTTTTACCTTGTTAATGGTTATCGTCCAGCACTATTAGCAAACCTCAACATCTTTGATTTCAAGTACTATTTTGTCAAAAGGTTTGTCTTCCAATGCAGTATATCTCCTATGATTCCAACTCTTGAATGATCTGTTAATATATTGTTGATATACATAAATGACCTTAGATACATTATGTCGTTATGAATATAACCTCTTATTAGATCTGTGGATTGAAGAGCAACACTCCCAAAGATTAAGTTAATCCAAAGTAATTCAAATCTTTGTCCATAAAGAAGTCAAAGCATAGGTTTCCATATCGGACTGAATAATGTTTGAGTGATTAATAGTGTAATGCAATACTCAACAGTCAATGTCTTGTATTTCTATGCTCATTCTTTTCAAACTATCCAACATATTATATGAAACTAATACTATTCAGTTACAGCATGCAACTCTCGAATGACTGCACATTGCCCAGAAACTCAATGTCACAATGCCTATGTGATATCTGTCTGTTTTATTTCCAGGAATATATTTATTCTGTAGCTCCTGTTTGATTCCTGGAAGTGTGCATAAATAAATAAGTGTTATTTTGATCAGCCACTGTCAGGATAGTGAATGTCAAAAGGAGGACTGCAGTGAAGGAGGAAATGGGGTTTCTCCAGCTGCACTTAGATGCATGACTCCAGGCAACCCTGTTCTCTTGGGGTTTGCTGCCATTCTCCATCATTTCCTCAGCTTCAAAGCACATGCCATATGCAGAGTTCAGCTCGGTAGTCCTCTGCTGTCTGGAGACTTCATGTCTTCTGAGGTTCTCGACTGGCCTCCCGTTCGAGAAATCGGAGATATTGATTGCTGGATTAATTGAATCTCAGTGTTGGAAGTTGTTTTTCAAGCAGGGGGATATTAGTTAAAATGTAACCAGACAATACAAAAGCACAATTTGTGTATTATGAGATACTGCATTTCTTTGACTTTGTATTCCTTAAACAATATTTTTAGTGTTTACCAAATAATTGCATTGGCCTTGATTCTGGGTCTAAATGCATAGGAAAACGACACAGAGCTGTTGGATCAATTAGAAGTAATTTACCATCTATTTAGTACCTGGCTACGCAGTCCCACCTACACAGTCACTATATGTATGTATCCTCTTCTCTTTATGCAGAGTTTGTGATGAGTGTTACTGTAGCTGACAGTCGGTGGCCAGCCCACGCATACCTGACACCACAGGCTGTGTGTCACAGTAAGATCGCACAGTCTCGGCAATGCCAAGACCATCCAAGCACAAATACAGAAATATCCAATAACAACCCATGTTGCACTGTTCAACCGTGTGCATCTAAGAAAGAAACAGCACCAACTGAGAAAATATGTGCCAAACATGCAGACACAGTTACAGACTCTTTGCTAATTAATGCATATCCTACTCCTTTACCAAAGACCCCAGGAAACAACTGCTCAGAGAAATTAGATAAATGGCTATCACAGAGCATTCTTTTCCACTTTCTCGTTAAACACTTATTCAGGGATCTTAATTGCTAGTTCATTGTTGGCCCTCCTCTGACTATGAACAGGTTGCTGGTTAACCAAACTGAATATTAATGCAGTCATACCCTCCAATTGATCTTCTTTGAAATAAACAACTCCAAACAAATTCCTGTCAGTAAGACAATATTTAGCAACTGGCACAAAATGGCATCAGTTGTATAGTTGCTAAATAGAAAATACCTGCTTCAAAATTGACACTGTTGAAATACTTAACTTTATCCATGCGTAGAAAAATTCAGAAGATAATGTTGTGTTTTGACCAGTGTACATTTTACAGGGATGCTCTGGGTCATTGTGTGGAAGGTGTCCTATATGTGTATCCTCTCATTCCTCCCTCAGCAGCCATTGTCGATGTGCTCGTGAGCAAAGCACTTAAACCTAAATGACTCCTCAAAGGCGGCCAACCATAGAAGGCCGCATTGTGCTGGCCGGCTACCAGGCGTGGATGTGTTTGACTAGTTGAAAGTGGAGCTGAGCAGTGCTGAAAAAGGCATGCTGGCTCAGCAAAACGCTAGGAGGTTCTTTTGGAATATCTAGTTGGAGAAGAGTAAGTAGGATTCAAGCAGAAATGCCACGGCATCTCTCTACACTATAGGATCTTTAGTAATTCTCCGTAGGACAAGCTGCAACGTTTTATGGAAATCCATACAATTTCACTTTAATTTGAGGACTATGCCACTCCCAGTTTACATTTATGAAACTGCACTCTATCAAATGTCATTTCAGATTCCTCAATTTAAAAGCATTGGGTTTGTTTATTTTCAATTCTTACGAAATATAAATCAATCTATTTATCTTATATATAAATATCTTAGTAGTAAATCCATTTACATTGAAAGACTTTTACTTTTAACTGCCATGGTGTGACTCACAATAGGCTACAAGGATTAACACATGCAAACATGCCCTTCATGTCACGTACAGAAGCGTTGCACTTAAAGCGGCCTTCTGTAGATCGGTGCCTCCTGTCAGATCAAATCAATAATCCACAACTGAGTGGCATGTAGAATTAGAAGTGCTTCTCTTGGCAGAAACATTGCTAGTTTCATGTTAGGGCATGAGAGCTTGAGTAGTTTGAAGACAAGCAGTGTGCGTTATTCAGTTTCAATAACTACAAAGGGAGAGATGGTTTCCCTCTTTGATTGTCTGTAGTCCTGTTGGAGAAGACACTCAGTGGCTCTGCTGATGATTACAGGCGGTTTCTCCTGCTGCACGGGGGACAGACAAGTCCGTTTTGTATGTTTTTCTCAGCGTAGCTCCGCTGATGAATTACAGATAGTTTTGATAGTTCTGCTTGCAAGAATGTCTTTGACATAGAAGACGAACAAGGATTTCAAAATTCTTCTTGAATCTCCTTGTACTGAATTCATACCTTTTTAATTGGTGTATGGCCATGAAATACAATGCTGCACTCAAAATAATGTATTTGAAAACTGTCATCACGAGTAAATATCTTTGCACAAGCGCTATGAAGGACAGTGGGAATTCAAATTCCATTTTTCTTAAAGATTGCATATTCAAACCAGTTTCTTGCGTTTTTTGAGCACTTTCTACAAAAAGTGTTTGGAAGAAAGCCTACAAATGCATTTTACTGAGTCCCCAGCTTTAATGAAAGAAGGTGAACAAATGATCTTTGTTTCAAATATGCAAATTGTAATCGATTGATCAAGATGTAAAACTTAAACGTAACTGTGCTGCAATATGTGCATTTCCTGAAGTTTCGAACATTACGTATTAACCCACAGACTGGACAACCAACCCTTTTATCCTCCAAAGTTATGGCTGGTCATAGTTTAAGAGACTTTGTAGTACCGGTAATTAATTCTGCAGACCACTTTCCACAAGGGTCCTCGCAGCAGATGTCACCCCATCTACAGCTACCCCTGCTATATGTTCCATAATCTCTATTGTCCAACTGTGGTGTGCTTGTACATGCACGCCTATTTGCCATCATCTAGCTCAACGATATGAAATAGTAGCACTCTGATCCATGACTGCTGCTACAATTGAGACTACTACTGACATCTAGGAGAGCATCCATCAGCTTTCTGTGCGAGCAAGCAGTCATGGATGCACTGAAACAGACTTTCTCTTTATCACAGAAAGAAAGGCTGGGTGCAGCGCTGTGGGCACTGAGTCGAACTGAGCTTTATCAGCGAGAAGTAATGAACTCTGTGCAGGTTGGGAGCATCAGAATCACCCATGTCCAGCATTTCAGCATCATCATCCTCTGTTTGCAGCTCTTGCAGACATTCGTTAGGACAGACGTGGCAACGATTTATGTGGGCTTTCCTGACAATTTTAGTCTTTGACAAATAATAATTTCACAATAACCAAATTTGTTATTATGAAATATGATCCCTCTCATGCTTTTTTTCCTATAATAATCGTCTTTTAAAAAAATCTCAATTATACTTAATTCATCCATAATGTAATTATACATTGGAATCACTCCAAAACAGAGCTTAGAATTATATTAAATGTACTTAATACTATAAATTCTGCCATAATTACATTGCTGGAATATTAATTTGATATATACAGACACATGGGGAAGATACCCTGACTGCATTAAGATATTTTATGTTCATTTTGTTTTTGTAAAGTTATATCACTTAGCACCACTGACTACATGCATTTCCTACAACAAGCACACATCCTGCTTGGAGCTTTGTCTATTTAAAGAACTGCTCACTGCAGTCTTCCATTTACAATAGTATTGAGAACTACTCATCCAACATCACACGTCCTTCATGCTGTGTGTGCTGCTGAAAGAAAAAGTGATGATGATACCCTCTTAAGATAGCAGAATAATGTGTGAAGGTAAAGCTAATTTAATCAGATCCCCAGAGGACATCTTACAATTAACACTTACTGGTACCTGCTGATAAGACATGCTTATAAAAAATACTTAATTGTTATAGGAATAGAGAAATCAAGTCAGCATGTTGCATGTAATATCAGAAGTGGTTTTAAAATGAATACAAGATTGGAATCTAGCATTTCTCCTGAGGCAAATGTGACCTTTACCCTTCAAGCTAAGATCACGTTTTAGTAGCTGCTGGTTGCAGCTAAAAATACATTTGTCTCAATCAGGTATACATTATGAAATAACTTTGTGCTGCCTTGCAAATGAGGCATGTTTTTCACATTTTACTGGTGTGCCAGATGTTATTTGGAGTGGTATCATGAGGAGTCGTCACTTCACCTGCAATGCTGAGGACTAATGAACAAGTCCATTACAGTTTGGTCTGGGCCATTCTGATAAGTAACTGTCACGTGAGTGGCTCAGAGGGCAGAATTGATCCTTTCGTGGATATGTGGTCATGTGACCTCGCTACTGTGAATTGCTTCAGAATGAGAATCGCTGTATTCGCCAAATGTAAATTGTACACTGGTGATATGACACCGCTGTATGACTGGGAGATACAGCACAGTCAAACCAACACG
Organism: Cyclopterus lumpus; assembly: GCF_009769545.1. NCBI lineage: Eukaryota > Metazoa > Chordata > Actinopteri > Perciformes > Cyclopteridae > Cyclopterus > Cyclopterus lumpus. The sequence continues at coordinate 9,742,531 of NC_046986.1, forward strand.
GCTCAGAGTTAAAGGTTGAGTAAAAAAAAGTGAAAGAAAGAGAAGTACAAATATTATACAGTTGATTTGATGAAGAACGATATTATGTTACGTTACATATTCTGTGTAAGAATAATAAAAACAATTTGCTATCTCTGCAGCTGTCAATTATTTTAGAAATCTAGTATTCTACAAATTATTCCATCAGTTAATTGATTAATCAGATACAAAATAGTTTGGCTTTATTAAGGAGCAAAAAACGACTTGGTTTCCTTTTTAGACTAACTTTTCCGAAGTCTTGTAGAGTGTGTCAGCTCATTGTTTTGGTTTTGCAGTACTTTATTGTTTTAATGGTTTAACTGCACACTATCTTCCCACCACCAACCAGCAGATAGAGAAATGTCAGCATTCAGCACTATGTTTCCATCAGAAGACCAAACCAGAACGGAAATGAGACAATATTGATCTTACATTTTTGTCCAGAGTGACGGCTCCAAAGAAACTGCTAATCTGTCTAGTAGATGACATGTCAAGAGGCGACTGTTTGCTAACAGTTTTGCCATATCAACTTTATGAGGCGATTATTAGTCAATATTGCATTTACAGCTTTCCCCTGTGTCCAAGTGACCAAAAATAAACAATTAATCCTGCTTTGAAACTTTGGATGGGACATATTGCCATATTATATACAATAACTTATAGAAATATGAAACACCTTCACCACCCTTTATGATAGTGGAGTCTCCTCTGTCTAGTCCCCTGTGCAATTGAATGTGCAGAGTTTTGAAGCCTATTTCAATTTTAATCCTGGTCCTTGAAAGGGAGAACTATCATTATCGATACCAGATGGAATATTATCATCTCTTACCAATTTGTGGTGAGCCATAGAGGTCATGAGGCAAACAACAAGTGGTACTTATAAAGGCGAATGCAAAACGGCTGCAACCCTTACAAATTATTGTGGTATTGTAATCATATCCACAATAATCTATTTATTGCATTTCCTTCCTTATGCTTCCACCATATGGAGCAACATTGCAAATCAGTGTACAGGAAATCATTCTGCAATAAACCTCCTTTCTATCGAGGTATAGTACATAAATATATTTTGGGTTTACAGGTGATGGAGGGACAATATAGACGTCTTGCAGTGCAAACGCACAACTTATTACTTTCCAGAAATATATATATGGAAGGCTCAGATTGGTGTTGAAAGTAGTTTACTGGAGATAAAAAATCAACAAAGCTGTGAAATCTCTTCAAAATGAAATCAACATCAGAAGCCTTAATTGATTTGCTATTTTGGTATTTTCTGGTTGTCGGCGTGTTTGTTGTCGACATCGAATATTAAGTAGACTTCCTTTTTAAGCTTTGTTCTTGCCTTGCAATCAGACACAGTTAATGTCATTTTGCATTTCTATTTTAAATCACAAATTAGGTTCACGGTGTATCTTATCAATGTATGATGCCATGTACATGTATAATCAAACACAGTTACACATGAAGTCACACTTTTTTTCTTTCCTTCTTTACCCAGAATTCTTCCTGGAGCTACTGGAGAACACAGAGAGGTCCCTGAATGAGATGTTCGTGAGGACTTACGGCAAGCCTTACATGCAGAACTCCGAGGTCTTTGAGAACCTGTTTGCAGAGCTGAAGCGCTACTACACAGGAGGAAATGTTAACCTGGAGGAAATGCTTAATGACTTTTGGTCGCGGCTACTGGAGCGTATGTTCACGCTGCTCAACTCCCAGTACGTCATCACTGAGGACTATCTGGAGTGTATCAGTAAGTACACTGACCAGCTCAAGCCCTTTGGAGACGTTCCCAGGAAGCTCAAGGCTCAGGTTACCCGGGCATTCATCGCTGCACGCACATTTGTCCAAGGGCTCTCTGTTGGCCGGGAGGTGGCCCAGAGAGTGTCTAAGGTAACGGTGCTCACCACTTTAGTCAAATTTAACGAGGGTATGAAACACCTAATCAACTGCTTGCTTCTGTCATTTTTCAAACGTATTTTAATTTGATCGCTCTCGCCGATTCCGTTGGAAAATATTCCGCATTTTTCAATGAAGACTTGCTGTGCGTCCGACACCGATTTTTTATTAGTTGTCTTGTTTGGTGTTTCTGCAGCAAGGACTCAGTTCCCCCTGGTTTTTCCACTGCCAACAACTTCCTTCCAGATACTTTTCTGACTTATATGTGCTCTATTGGCGCATGTGTTCAGGAAGCTTGAGGCTCGAGGCGGCTTGTTTTCAGGTGCTGCCTAGAACACGGTGTTGAAGGGTATGTGGATTTCTCAGTAGAAATGCCCAAACAATGAATAAAGCAGAGAAAATAAATGTAGTGCTATCACTGTGTGTTGCTTCGTTTCCTAATATTTGCTCACCCAGTATACAGAAGCCATTAATCATGCTCTAGCCGTAGTAGTTTGTTTGATGCTATGTAATCGTAATGCTGCATCTGCTGTATATAATACTGCTCTGGGAGCTTGTGTAGTTTTTGATCACGTACAAAGTGAGATTAAAGGAAAAACAAGAAGAGGCTAAAGCTTGGATTTAGTCACACTGAACAACAATAGTGCTGTTTCTACGCATCTTTTATTATGGGTAGAGAGAAGCCCCCATAGGCACTTTGCTGCAAATGCTATATTAAATATTTATAGACCTGCTGTACAGTATATAAACAGAGGACAATTAAAAAAGTGTCAGTCAATAATTGGAGACAGAGATGAAGACCCTACTGTTATCTAAGAAATCCAAAATGTGTTTTCTTGCGCCCCCACTACAGTGCACTCGTTGAACTTTGAACATGTTCTCTTCGGTGTGTTTATGAGTTCCCTCCTCACCAGTAGTGGTGAGGCTCATGTCGAAGCAGCCACAGAGGATGTGATGTTAGTATGTGTTTACTGAGTTACACTCTGCGTCTCTCACAAGCCAGCACGTCCCAGCTTCACCTCCTTGACATTTCTGTGGGACCTGAGATCCAGGCCATGTGTCTGGGACTGCAGCCCTTTTGATCCCCAGGGTACAAGCTTGTCATGAGGGATTGGGTGAGGGCATAATGAAACGGGACACCCCGCTAAAGGTTTCTGTTGCACAGCGTCTCTAGATGTGACATCCATGCTTATTGCTGCTGGGATATATATATATATATATATATATTGGATTAAAGTAGACGATGTAGCACTTTATTGCTTTTCACAGCGTTAGAGACAAGAGACAAAACACGAGACACGCCTGAGCTTTGAGGAAGCATGAAACTCGTGTTTGGAGTCTGCATCTCACAAGCAAAGCTCGTACTTATCCCAGATCATTACCCAAACAGTACATCTGCTTCTGTTTATTTGCAGTGATTACAATTGTGTATAGTCTTCCGCCTGGTTATTGAGACAACAACTTTTGGTAATGTGAATGCACTCACTGGAGTAAGATGACAATGAATTTGACGGAAACAAATGAGTAAACACGTTGTGCTTTCTTAAAAAGCCAAAGAGACCGTTAATGGGCCACATCGACTTTGTAAAGTGAAAATCTTATTATACTTCACAGTATGTGCCGGTTCTACAGGAGGAATCGTTTAGTCTTTCAGTCACTCGATTACATTTGTTTTCCTAAAATACAACGGAAATAATCCGTTGATTTGTAAATTCACTTCTATTGTTACCAGTGGGGGTTATTATTAACTGAATGTGTGAGGGAAGGTGACATCGACACTACACTATATAACTCAGTTTTATGGATATGTTAATTAAATCAACGAATGTTTAGTTGACAAAAGTGTATTCTTAGTGTTGGTCAACTAAAAATGTCTTTGGTCAGCCGTACATATTCTAAAATACCACGATATTCATAATGATGAAATTATTTTTATTTATTTTTTATCAAATAATTATAAATTATAAATGTGTTTTACAAAAAGAACGAGTTAGGGACTGTTTCTACTACAGCTAATAGTAATACTACTAATTATAATGATTATGATTAACTGCTACTACTAATAATATTACTCCTAATCTTTCTAATAATAATAATTAATAATAGTTGTAATATACAAGGATTATATTGTGTTTGAGCCTCCCTTCTGACTGTGGGGCTACACAAATACCTCCAGTCCTCTCTTTATGATACTTGGCATTGGGCTGGAAACAAATGTCGGGATGCTGTCACATCAAACATGAACAAATATCACCACGTTCAGGTCAGACCTGGATAAGGTCATTCGTGTTTTATCTCCTTCAGGCCTTTCGGGTTTTACCAGATGAAATATTCACAGCTAAGACAAAATTATATTGCTTCCAGACCTTTTTTTCACATTCCTAGCAAATTGACCAAAGTCTTTGCTGCACCTCAACTATCTGCTTTAGTATTGATATGTAAGACCATATTGTTTGTTCTCTAAAGCTTTGCTTGGTCAGGCTCTTTAAGCATTTAGTTCTCTTGGCCTTGTGGTCCGGCTCTTTCAGTCTCATTATTCTTTGATGTTATTGTCTCCTTTTATTATCTTTTTAACCATTTGTTGCTTTGTTATCCCTGTTTTACTGCAAATGTCTTGTAACATCGTATTGATAAGTTCTTTATATAACATGTTATCGCACTCAGATGCCACTTGGAGGAAAACTTTCAGCAAAGCATACATTTTCTATTCACTTTACCGAGTGGATTTCTTCATGGATTTCCACCGAGACATGGCATTCTTCATACTGCTGCAAAAATGCAGACACATTCAGTTTTCCTTTTATCTACCAAACTCTTTCACTAGCCTGAGGTCGTCAACTAAAGAAACATAATGTTTTCTGTCCCCTTCAGGGTCTACATTATATTCATTTAGCAGAACTTACAAGGAGCGTCTTTAGAACTAGACGTCTTCAAAAGTGCATCTCTTTAAAAAAGAAAAATATCTATACATTAAGTGCGTCTCCAGCACGACAGTACACAAGGCTTAGTGTGACATTTGTATCTTTTTAAATAAAATGAGACATTAGTAAGTGCTTGCAAAGGCATGTCCGGGTGTAGCCTGAACAAGTGGGTTTTCAGCCAGAAAGATGCTTCATGGAACTCAGAAAACAGTCCATTAGCCGAGACCCAGGAGACCTTTCATTTCAAACATCTTGACAGGGCTCCAGAGTGCAAACATTTGAGTGTTAAGGATAAAAATGCAGCACACTTTTAAGAAATCACCTAATGACAACATCTTTACTAGGTCAAGTTTGTGTTTGCCGTCTGAAAGGTCGCAGTACTGGCTCACACGTGGCCAAACAGACGACCACTGATACGATGTTGCACTTACACGGTCCACATGTGACCTGAATGTCATACGGCAGAGGACAGCTGGCTCAGCCAATGGTTTGCTTTAGTTTATCTTCTGTTGATATACCCTTGTGGTGGCTGGGTGTGGTTAAGCTCAGCTGCAGAGGGGAGTGGGGGAGTACCTCAGGGAACGGTACCAGGTGGAGGCCTAATTGGCCTCACCTGGGTCTAATGATGATTGCTCCCCATTATAAGTGTGCAGGTGGACGAAGGAGGGGCGTTCTGCCGAATCCCTCACTGTCCTCAGCTCAACCACACCCAGCCACCACAACCCTCACCCTCACCATCACCAATACCTTCTCAATGAGGCAGTTGAACGCGTTTCTTTATACTTTGTCGACTCTCAGCTGTTCACCAGTCACACCAGTCAAGTCAATTAAATTCACAATTAATAGGCATATTTGTGATTCTAGACTAAGGGCATTGCAATTTGTACAAAACATACAACACTCTATCCTCAGACACGTAACCATGGAAGCAGCTTTCAGTTTGAAGAAGCTTATTTTAAGAAAGAGCCTATATGAGCCAGATGCTACTTGGAATCGGCAACATTTGGTCAATATACCACAGTGCCCAATTAGTCTGCAAATTCATCTAATGTGTCTTCTCCTTAAGAAGACAAAGGAGTATCTAGATCTGCACATCTTTCTTCGTGGCTATCTGTCTGGAATGATTATCTCTTGGAAAACATTTGAAAAGCATTAGTGAGTGAGAGGGAACGTGCCTTTGGACTAACATCAACATTCAAACACTCAATTAGTGCCACAACTAATTGTTAAGCTGACTCATTATGTTGCTGTTTTCCACCCTCTTCAAATGTATTTTTAACTCAATTGTGGCTAATTAGTCTAAATCATTTTAAATTCCACCCACTAAAATGAAATAATATGAATAATGAATTATCAAACGTCATCCCTGTGGAGGGATAATCAGTGAACGATATTTATGCTTATCTTGTCTCTAGCATGTGTTATTTTGGGGGCTTTGTAAATCCTACTGTGTGTGATGACTCCATACCGCCCTCTCCAAGCTCCACCTGTCACACATGAACATCATCTCATTTTTGTATGTGAAGATGAGAAGGACGAATAACTGAGATGTGAAATGCTTGACAGCTAACTCGGCTAGTGAGTGGGCAAATAAAGAGTTGTCTTTATTTAATATTTGACATCCAAATGCACGTAACATTATTGACCGTGCTCACAAATGTTGAAAAGTTTTCTGGTCAGCAAAACACCTCTCTCGTCTCTCTTGTGGCATTTCTGAACGTGCACACTGAAACGAATCTGTAACCTCATTGTCCAGCTTTTTTTTCAAAATAAGAAACTGCAAATTGTATTCTGATGATTGGTATTCGACAAACAGATTTTTTTCTGGATGACTCTTAAAATTGCCATGCATCCTCAATTTGTATGTTTGAATATTAAGTACAAACAAGATGGAAAATAACAAATACTAATATCCTCTGGGAATTAATCTGATTATTAAATGACTGTGGTTAAATTATGATTATGGGTTTTGAAGGAGCTGTGCAGGGGCTAATATCGGCTGTCACACTCTTGTGTTCCTGCAGGTCAGCAGCACTCCAGCGTGTATTCGGGCACTGACCAAGATGCTGTACTGCCCCTTCTGTCAGGGCACGCCGGCGATGAAACCCTGTAAGAACTACTGCCTGAACGTCGTGAAGGGCTGCCTGGCCAATCAAGCTGATCTGGATCCAGAGTGGAACCTGTATATTGGTAAGTCTTTTCAATTATCACTCCATAATTCTTTCTGTTTTTTCCCATCAAACAAACTTCTTTATGTAATCACGCCTGGGTGTATGGCTCTACAATATGGTTACATGGGTCTAATGGATGTGGAGAAGAAAAAAAACACATTAGCTCTCAAAATAATGAGTTTTTTCACATTCACTGTTGTGTGACAGCAACAACTGTTTGATGCAATACACAGTGGTGCATGTTAATAGCAGGCTGAAGCCAACTAATAACATTCAATTCAACTCAGTTTATATATTGCCTCAGAGGGCTTTACAATCTGTACACATACGACAACCCTGTCCCAGGACCTCACATCGGATCAGGAACAACTCCCAAAAAAACGTTCAAAAAAACTTTCAAAAAAGGGAAGAAACCTTCAGGAGCAACAGAGGAGGATCTCTCTCCCCGGATGGACAGAAATTATGAATAATTAGTAGGCATGGACCACAATCCAGATTTCCACAATCCTCGAAACAGAAGGAGAAAGAGTTTGGGGGGGGGGGGGGCGCATCATATATTACTTTGAAACGGTTTAAACCGTGCAGAGACTGTGGGTTCAATAATATTTTAAGCTGCATCGTTTGGACCAACATATTATTACAGGAAGTAACTGGATTCAATCTGATATCACACATATTGCTTCATTTGGTTTTACACCTTTTTGCCTTTTTCAATATATGCTCTTGAAAGACTAAACGCTCTTATTGTTCAAACAAAGGTGAACTGAGGCTGATGTCGTGAGGTTTTTACTTTATTTAAAATAAATTTGAATGTATGATGTTTGGTCAATTTGACTTTTTTTCTAATTTTTTTTTTTACTTCCATCATGGTAAAAATATTGTACAATAGTTCTGTTAAAAATGATCTGATATAAGGAAGTAAAACAAATGTCTCATGTCAAGATGTTTAGCTTGTAAGTCTGCAGGATTACAGAAATAGGTGTGTTATGTGGTTTAGTCTATTTAAAGAGAGGTTACAGCTGGTGCTGTGTTCTTGTTTTGAAAGCAGCAGTTCCATCGACACACATCGAGCTCTCGGATAAGAGGCTGCTTTATTTCTCATTCTTCTATCAACATTTTCTTGCATGAAAAGATTTTATTCATGGGATTCTTCTCTCCTGCTGGGCTAAATGGTGACTTGTAATAGGGCAGAAGTGCACAGCGGGGAATGTCAAGTTTGTGAGGAGAAATTCAATGAGAACTTGTTCAGCTCACAGACGAGTACAAACAGGAATGTAATATTTATATATTTATTTAATATTTCATAGAATGCCTAACATAGATGACTCCTGCTGTCATTTAGATAGAGTCTTCCTGTAGTGATTGAACTAAAGTGGTGACAGGGAAAAAGTCGAGTCTGCTGTGAGAAACAAGAGAAGGACCTCCGGTTGTTCCTTGCCAGCCTTTGAAATCGCACCTTTTAGAAATTGCATTATATGTTTATAAAAAAGAACAAAATTGTGACATACGCCACGTAAACAAACCAAGAACGTACCTCGAGTGGAGACATAGACACTTAAAGGATGGAAGACTATTACTTGCCATCTTACGACATTTGTACTTTTTAAACTGGAAACATGTTTTAAATTGTGATATTTCGTGGAAATTACAGCTACTGTTCTGTAAACTTTCAGCTCTCAGGCGAGCTCCTTCCAGCCAGATGCCACCGTAATTAAGTTTGTGTTGTGAAATGAGGTGGTATTGTACAGATAACTCCTCATTTCAACTTTACGAATCAGCTGTTTCTCATCCATTGTGATGAGCAACAGGAATAAATAGAAATGGGGCATCCGACAAAGTGGACGTGTAGTGGAGAGTAAACACACATTAATGAAGTTTAGCAATCATTCAAAACCCCAAATAACAAATACGAAGATGTCAGTGACCTCAGTTCAACACAGCATGTAAACTCTGGGGTCGTGAAGGTGGACAGCGTATATTATTTGAACCATCCGACAATAGATTGTTTAATTAAAACATTTTTTTTATTATTATTGTGCTGACAAAATTATCTAAATCTAGATGTTTAAACTCGCCTCTGTCACACCCATCCTCAAAAAGCCTGGCCTCAGAATACGTCACTCATATTATTATTATGATTTTTATTATTATTATTATTATTAGTAGTAGTAGTAGTAGTAGTAGTAGTAGTATGTTCTTGCAGTTTAAACCAAGCCGACAAATACTGACGCAAGTTCAGCTTTAAAGCGGATTAATGCTTCATGCAATGATCATTATGATATAATATATATATATATATTATATATAATGAGGGTGTATTCAGCCATTTTTACTCTATTTAGAGTTATTTGAACAACCAAGCTGCACAAACAGCTTTTGTACTGCTCATATATTTCACTGCATATTCAAGTGAGCATTATGAAAATGACCTCGAACATATTACATATTTTATGTTCTCGCTCTATCTTCTTGCCAGTGAACACATTGATTGGATATCCTCCATATATTTTGAAAAGTACATGGTGTGGTCTTTATGACCTCTCATGAAAGCAAACAGGAGTAAATATATATATATATATATATATATATATATATATATATATATATATATATATATATGTGTTTGACACAAGAAATGCATATAAATGTGCATATACGTACAGATCCATCTTTATCACGTCATGTTCTTTTGGTTTGATATTAGGTGTTACCCTGTTTTTCATTTATTAATGTTTTCATGTAGAACTATTGTTCCTATTAAATTAAGGGAAATTGTCATATTAGCTCTCAACTCTACAGCTCACACTGCAGATAAGCGGAGCAGTATTGATTCATTGATTGCGTTGTTAAATCTCCATTCATCTATGTATTGCTACTTGTCTTCTTAAGTGTCCTGACACTGTCCCTCTGTATGCGTTCAATCTGTCTTCATCAGGACTCTTGTCAGTTGGATTGTTGTTCTTCAATGTAAATTAAATGCCAGTTTTGTCTTTTGGATCTGACATTTCATTCTCATAATAGGACAAAAGATTTTTAATTAGCTTAAGGTCCAACCGCAAAAAAAGGTATTGACTTGACTCTCGGTGTAAAATTCTCAGGAGGGCGTTGTCATGTTCAGGACCGACAGCGGCATAACGTGACACATAAATTATGCTAACATGATTTGTACTAGACAAATATGTTTTTTTTAAAATGTATTACTCCGTCATTCACACAGTGCTATGGACTAAAAGTGGGCATCCGCTCAGTGAAAGAAATAGGAAGCTTTAGCTCAAGGGCTCAGAGAGGAGTTGTGAGAAACTCCCGACGCAGAGCCGGTAACAACGTGAAGCTATAAGATATTCATCTTGATTCTGTGGCTGCCATCCAGACGAACATCATATACCTGCTCCACTGACCAGGGGAGACAAGATATTGGGGAGTTAAAAATAATCCAGCCAAAGAGAGAGAAAGCCTCGAGGCTGAGCCCCCGTGATGGTAACACCTTTTCACTCACTTAACACCCGCTGATTAAATACATTCCAACATGTGAGAAAAAGAAAGTGCAAGTTTACATTTAGCAAGGCCTCACCTTCATTTCACCTGCAACGCTATATATTCCTCCAAATTGATGAAGTGAATGAAAATAAATATAGTTGTTATAATAGGCTTTTTCAAAGGTGTGTGATTGTTTCGGCTTTCTTTTTGTTCAATTATTTGTTGTTAACAAAATGATACAGCTATAATCGATATCATAATTTGTCCCCTCAAGTTCTTCATTGAGTTATTCTTTTGTGGAAAAAGTGGAGAATTATATTGGGCAAAAGAACAAATTCCCAATTTCCACTGCTCCTGAGCAAAAAATTACATAGACAAGCAAATAAGATATGACCAACACATTTTGTTTAAAACACAAGCTGACTGTATAGGCTCCAAAAGGCCAATATACATTTTTTGTCTTACACATACATATACATTGTCATTTTAGATACATTTTGAAAGATACTGTTCCTGGAACTCATTAATATTGATATGAGGTGTTACTGAATTACCTATTTGTGATACCTAATTGTATGAAACATATGATAAACATATGCTAGAATGTGTCTTTCTTCCCTTAATGTTACACTGGATGAATCAAATCTGAATAAATCAAATCTGAATAAATCATACAGATTAAATGGGTTTTGCTGAGTAGCCAGTCTATAATCCATTAGTTTCCACTGGACAAATCATTGCTGACCTCCACCTATTCTGCTCCTACGACTTTCTCATGGCATTAAATATGAAAGTAGCTAATTGCATATTGCTTTAAGCAGTACATTGTGTGTATGTTGAAATTGCAAATGACTGAATTGGATTCAGAAATGAATTTGTGATAAATACTTATTTTCTTTTCATCATAAACATGCATTTAAAAAAAAGCAGTACATGAGCAATTTGATAAGATTAAGAGTGGTATTAGATTTTAATTACATAAATGAACTGAGGCATGGAGCGTCTGATTAACAGCTGTCAGTCTGTTCACCGCACCTGGAAACTCGACACTGAACATAATCAGGAACCCACACGGCAAGTCCTCTCGGATATATAGAGCATTGTGCTTTCTGCATAAATCACCGCATGTCTGTTTTAAGATGATCCCTTTGACAGTGTTTAGTCATCTTTCTATTGTTTAAAAATGCATCCGGTTTTGGTTTTCTTTTTGTTGAACAATGTTCTGAAGCATGCCGTTTTTAAACATTTTGATATCTTATATTGATATTTATCCGGCTGTCTGCCTCTCAGATTGTTTGAATACCAATCGCATACTCTGGCGATGAATATTGTCCACTGCAGTTGACACAGGTATTGATGCCTCCTGCCCTTCACAATATCCACACAATGAGTCACGTGATTGGTTTAAATTCTTAAGTGAACTAGTTGACTCTGCCACTTTATTTGTCATATTGTTGCATCGGCGTGTTCAGGCTGTAAACGTTCTCCCTGCAGAGACGTGTCCCACACAGCGATCTGCATTGATTCTTTCTGCTCATTTCTTTTTAATTAGGTGATTTGTTTTCCTTGGTAACTGGAGCCAGCCACAACCTCGCTGTTTATGAAAATTCAAGACAGCAACACATTTGTGAAAAATTCCTCATGAATAAAATATTGAGTGGAAAAACCTTCCCTAACACAAATAGACCAACATGTTTTCTGCTCACAGAGTTGCTGAGGGCAAGGCAAGACAACTCAATTGGTAGAGCACGTTTCATACGGTGGGATTTACAAATTGATAAACTCAAAGCAAAGGTAGAAGATTGACCATTTAAAAAGTGAAAAACAACAGAAATTCAAAGACTAAATCCATATCACACATTTACGCTTGAACATAATTAAGGCAAACTGTAGAGACTACTACAATAGAATGCATTTTTTGCTCTTTCAATGCACTTCATCTCTCCTTTTCCCACTCAATGTCAGATCAGTTAGAGTTCGTTAAAACTGTTTAATAATAACACTGAATTAAATACCATTGCTAAATACGGACCATTGCTGTCTGAGCCATACTGGTCCCTGGTCAGGAGGAGGGTCAATAAGACAGGATGGGCGATGTGCATTAAACTATTCAGCTTGATGCTAAAAAAATCTGTGGTTCTTAACCTTATTGGTGGTACTGAACCCTGCAAGCTTCATCAGTGCATTCACCGAACCCTTCGTAATTGGAAAAATTAAATATGATTTTTTTCAAAACATAGGTATATATTTTATTAGTGCACAACCATGCACACAAAAGCACCGTGTTCAAAAGAACAAAAACAACAAAACATGAATTTCGCACAAAAACATAACTCAAGTTCAGAGATGCGCGGCTTCACGTTGGCAAGTGCCACTCTCATGTCATTTTCACAACAAAGTCTGTTCCTTTTCTTATTTTCCATGTCTACCATCCTCGAAAAAAGGATTGCTCGCGTTGTAACAGACGGTGTGTGTATCTCAAGGGCTTTCTTAGCAATAAGAGGGTATGGTACAATTTGGTGACACCAAAACATTGAGAGCGTTGTTGTTCTGAAGAGTTGCTGTTGAAGCTCTGCTGAAGTTCGATGATTTCGTCGAGGTATTTCATCGTTGACATCTGCTGTCGCAACACTAAACGTGAACGGCTGTCTCACCCATGCTGGATATGACTCTCTGGTGGGGAAGTATCCGTCGGGAGACTTTGCGAGCTCATCTAAGTGCACGGCAATTGCTTGCTTTAGCTCCTCAGGTACAGAAATGTCTCCAATTCCAGACACGTCTTCGATCTTACTTACACAGTCGTCCAGGAGGAGAAAGTTTGTGAAGTTCTCTGTTCGTCGTTTCCATAAAGGTAGCTCTCTTTTTTTTTTAAACGCCTACAGTTTTTCTTCCGCTTCGATGGCGTTGACTCCACCGCCCTGCATCTGTCGATTGAGATGATTGAGAGCATCGAAAATATCGGCCATGTACGACAAAATGAGAATGAACTCAGAATTTTCAAAGCAATCTGAGTGACAATGTTGGTACTCTCGCAAAAATAGGGCTAATTCCACACGCATGGCAAAAATACGATTCCCCGGGATAACCACCGAACGTTAGAATGGTACAGAAGTACCTCGAATTCAGAGCCCATTTCCTTACACAGCTCTTTGAAGATGCGGTGATTCATAGCACTATTTTGCACGTAGTTCACACATTCAACTACAATTTGAATTGTTTTTGTTACCAACGCATGCATATGACAATGTGTAACAATGATGCCTCGGATTTCACCAGCGCTCCAAAACCAAAAATTCTAAGTCAAATTTTTGTTGTGCAAGAAGGAGTTCAATATGTCTCTCTCTGAACTGTGAAGTAGAAGAATAAAATGGCATGAAAAGAGAATACTTGCAACCTTACTCGGTTGCATTCCACCACTCAAAGTAAATATTTATGCTGTGTTGAAAACCTTTTCAATTATTTCTGTCTTCAATTTGAAATGGCTATTGTGTAGCAAGCGGTCATTGATTTCTATGATTGTCTACAGATTTCCATCTCTCTGCTTTGCTCACCCTGCATTCTGTATCTTCAAGGATTTATAAGGGAAGAAAATGGGAGACAGAAACCTTCCTCGCATCTGATGTGTAATAAAACATCTGATTGTGCAATCAGTGGATTTAAATTCGGAGAACTTTAACTCTCACACACGCTGTAGAAATCCAGTCACAGGGATTTATATTTAGTATTTCAGCTCCTCAAACTTGAAACACCTACAGCTAATGGAAGGAAGTTTAATTGAATATGTAGACTTCTCATATGATTTGCCGTCATCGTTTTCCCCCTGTTTGGGGTCTATGTGATGTCAAAAGAAAGTATACCTGCAAACTAGCTTCATCCTCTGTTCTATTTGTGTTTTCCTAACTGTGTGAAGTCTGATCTCCATTTAAAGGATAGATGCTTTTGAACAGAAGTGAATTAGAACAGTGGCGGCTGAAAGCCATTCCAGCCACAGTTAAATGAGTTAAATGGATTTATAATGGTCAAGTAGAGTAGAGGCGGTCATGCCTTAGGGGGGTCATGCCTTCGCCATTTTAGGAAAAATGGACATCTGCACTGCTAACCCTTCATTTGACTGTCAGGCTTCTAGTAACAAGTTGCACAAACACAAGGTTTGTACCAATCCAGAGCCTGCAATAATAGCTTGTAGTTCTTCAGTCAGGAATTCGGTCTGCCCTTCTTTGCCCCCACATCTATTACTCAACGTTTCGATTGAAGTGCTTCTTCAGTCGAAGGAGGAAGTTGTTTTCAGGGAATAAGCTCTAAAGCCCACAGCTCGCTACCTGCTCAGCGTCAAACAGCTGAAGGAAACCGTTAGTGGAGCGTTTAGCAGCTAAAGAGAAATGTTCCTCATCAGAAATGTTCCTCATGAGTTGGTAAAAACAGAGCTAAAAGAGAGTGAATAATGTCCAACATTCATAGCCAGACAAATGCACAACTCAAAATGAATGTGTAAATAAGTGTTTGCTAACAAACAACAAGGTGATCGCAACTTATTTCCGTTGCCCTCAAGTTGGCAAAAAAAAAAACACTAACTACTAGAGCAGCAGTTTTTATTTTCTGTCGCACTAGTTTCTTTCGTCTCCTCTGTGTTTCGCAGAGAACGAAGCTTTGCACACAGTCTACAATCCTCGAACTTGTTGCTCGTCGTTACAAATTTTGGCTGCTCTGTTTGGCTGCATGCTGAAATTCAACTGTGATGCTCTGACGGATGATGCACTTACTTAGACCAAGTAAGAGTGTAGAAGAACTAATAAGGAAAAGTCTGCTATCCGCTTGGTTATTCATGCAGTAAAAAATACATCTTGAATTTTTTTCCACAGCAATTTATAAGGTTTTTACTGCTCATTTATGCACACACTCACACATCGACGAACGTGAGTTACCTTGCTGGCCTGACCAATGCGAGCATTATGTGATTCAGTGTCCTGTCCCTGAACCCTAACCCTTTGACCAGCTCCACTCCCTGGCCAAACTAACAGAAACTAGACCTTTGAAAGTGTTTCACTTAAATGTGGTCATCTTAAACTGCTGGATTATTAAGATTACTTGAAGAAATCGCAACATCTTTTCAGTCCCAATTTGTCTACTAATTACTCAGATTTTTCAATTTAAAGATTATCCTGCTTACTTTATTTAGTTTCTGCAGTATGCAAGGCAGTGCCAGTTCAACAGCAAATCTTCTGTCTTGCATTGTTTTTCTCCTGCTTACTTTTAAAAAACAGTTTTCTTTATAGTTAGCTCTTACTGAAAATAGATGAATTTCAGAAAAATCTAGTTGTTTACCTTTACACAAGTTGGACATGGTGACACATGGTGATTGTTATTTTATTATTATTGATCATGCATAGATTACAATTATGTTAGAATTGCCCTTTTTGCAGTATTTAGAATGTAAGGACCGTTAATACCACTTATGGTTTCCCATTATGGCTTCCAGCTGTGAGAAAACTGTAAACTTGAAATTTAAGGACTGAGGAAATAACATTACATTATATAGCTTCTACACAGCAGTTGTTTCTGGCAGAGTTTGGAACTTATTTTATTAAACATTGTCCTCTTGTTCTGTTTTATGTACAGAGGCATCTGTCGCACCAATATTGATTTCCATTTTGTTTGAAAGTTATTGGCTTGCCTAATCACTCACAGTTACATAGCGATGTAGAGAGGATATAATTACAGACTCACTTCCCACCTGCGCAATTACAAATCTGCGGAATGAGAGAAATTATTCTCTCTGGTGTATTTATGAGCAGCGAGGCTCCACTATTGTTGCTGTTGAGATCACATACGTTTGTTGTGGTGGGGATGTGCCCCATAATGTGGATTTTACAAAGTGAAAACAAGGTAATGGGTCTGGGGGCGGGGGGCGGGCAAATCTGTACTCTGTAATTATGGAAAAAGAATAAGGAAACACAACTAAAAGTCATGTCAGCAGGCTGTACTTATAGGCTGTACATCTGTGCTTGGAGCTCAATGTGAACTTGCTGATGTTTACCAGGTTATGTTTTCAATGTTCACTATCTTAATTCAGCATGCTTACTTTTGCTAATTAGAATTAATTACAAATCTGCATGTGTCTGTCCCTAATCTCATGGCAATCTATCCAGTACATCTTGCTATAATAAATGTACTTGCATTTGTATAGCGCTGTTCTAGTCTTCGGACCACTCGAAGCGCTTTACATTCACCCATTCACACACTGATGGCAGAGGCTGCCACCTGTCCATCAGGATCTAATCTAATTACACAATCCCACACCGGTGACACAGCGCAAACACACTTTGGTCTTTGACATGCAAACTGGGAATTTCACCGGGGATCTTTAGATATCTGCCACTCAACATAGCGATGCCTGAGCCGTCAGGTCGTAGCTAACAATGCTAACAGCGCTAACAGTACAAAGTATGGAAGTCGTTCTAACGGCTGAAAGTATTGAGGGTGAACCGGTGGGTGGGTGGGTGGGTGGGTGGGTGCTACGCTTCTATGACCATCCGCCCAGTCCGGATAGCGTCATCAGCTGTAATCCCCGTATGAGAGTGCTGCAGAGCAGCAGCCATGAGCTAGCCAGTGGGGCACGCTCACATGCACTAAAAGCTAATTCTAAATATTATCCTTTTACTTTGTTATAGTAATTTAAACATTGTTTTTCATCATAAAAACACACAATTCAAATGATAAGGAAATCCAAATGTGTATTGTTATTGATTAAAAAAAAACTTGTCATTAGTAGTTTTAATGATGTATTATAAGCTGGTTAGAGCTTGTGTAGTTCAACTCTAATATGTATGTTGTTGTGAAAACATCTCCTTCAAACAACTGTATTTATTCAAGTTTCTCAACAACACTGCATGCGTGCCAAACCGTGAAGGGGGATCCGTAATGGATCACGAATCGACAATGGTCCGTTACACCTCTAACTGCTATATTGATGCTCTGTATCCTGTGTATTGCACCTTTTAATAGATTGTATCAGAGTTAAGCTCCATTTGCTGGGCTCCATCTAAGCTTACAGAAAAGCTTCTGTTGTAGATATAATATATATTCATGACAAATCAAATGTAGGCTCCTCGGGGCGCTGGAGCTGATTCCAGCTGATATCGGGCGAAGGCAGGGACCCCCTGGACAGGTCGCAAGACAGACAACCATTCACGCCTACGGGCAATTTAGAGTCTCCAATTAACCCCGAGCTGCATGTCTTTGGAGTGTGGGAGGAACCCAGAGAGAACCCACGCTGCCACGGGGAGAACTTGCAAACTCCACACCGAAGGAACACCTGGGATCGGGCATCGAAACCGGACCCCTCTTGCTGTGAGGTGACAGTGAAAGCCACTTCACCATGCAGCCCATATTCATGGCATTTTCTTCATAAATCGTGTATCAGATGAGGATATTTTGATTTACAGTATGTTTAGTCCTTTCTGTGACTGGTCTTAACGATTCACTGGATAAGGAAGACAAACATCACCACCAACTTGTGTGTGGTAGCCACAAAGGATTATTCAGCTTCCAATTCATGAATGAAAAAATATACATACATAGAAATTATCATCTTGGAAAAAGCTTTTATGGTTTCGTAAGAAAACATTATTATTGATATTCTGAGTGTTCCGTCAGGGTTTTTTTGCTATTAATGCTTTAAAAGTGAAAGTTGATTCCATTATGTGTACATTTGTCTTTGTGTGTGTTTGTGTGTGTATACACACACGTGTAGTCTTTGTTCAAGGACTTTTTTGGCAGGAAAAAGTCTGTCCAAGAAACAATATGTTTTTTTGCCCCTTATCCATTTCTATATAGTTTCTTATAGCACCATTAATTGGTTGACTGCACCACAGATGAGCTATGTTTTACAGAATCCAAATTACACTATAGAGCAATTTTTCATTATGTGGCACTCTTCACAAGCAAAGAGCCATAGATAGGCCTGTTCACTTTCCTTATTTGTCCTTGTCTGCTGGAGGTTGCCTCTGGCCGAATTTAAGTGGTCATCAATCTCGATAAAGAGGCAAAGCCCAGAGTAATATTTCCTCCTCAGATTTTTTTGTTGTTTGCTGTTTAGCAAGACAACGTAAATAAGCATGTGTTACGCCACAAACATACACCTCTGATATGAAACTACATATTTGGATCTCGCTGTGGTTTCGCGGCACGGTGTCTTTTTTGTTTTGTTTTGGTGTCTATATCTGGACACAGTCTCAGTTGTTGTTGTTAGCACCCACAGCTTAGAATAGGACAATATGCGCCTATTTGCATGACTGTGTCGTGATGATAAAAAGATTTCCTCCGGCTGGCCGGTGGCCTATCGCAGTGCTACAAAAGTGATGCAGGGAAAGTTTGGCTCAGAGTGGCAGCCATGCCACAGAGGACTGGACGTCATGCACTCGTCCTAAATGATGGTCATTAATTCTCCATGTAGGTAGAGTTTTTCCACATGCGGGGCAGGAGCCCTTCCTCTGGGACAAAGTTGAACTCCGGCCTGGCTCAACCCAATCAGCACCACTTCTCTTCTTTCTCTCTTAGTTCTTTCCTGTCGCTCCTGGTCTGCTCTTCCTCAGTTATGTATGAAGACAAATTTCTGGGCTCTCTCTATATGACGAGCCCATCTGATAAGTTGCAGACAAGTCACCATGGTTTCCATCATTTGTGATGCTTGAGGCACTCTTCTTTTCTCCTATTATCAAATATGAGTTGTTCCCAGTTGGCTTCCTTGACCTACATTTTCAGTGTTTGCACTTGAGAGTTTTTAAGCTTACGCTTGAATTGAGATTTTTTTCTATGTGTTTGTTATCAAGTAAGCAGACATACCTCAGGCAGTTGAATTAATTTACATTATAATCTGACTGAACAGCAAGCTATATTGCAATGCCAAGTTCAAAATTCAAAGTGTTTCGCCTAAATTGCAGTTTAGCACCAAGAAACACATTATAGCAGCGGATCAGCATCAATGCAAATTAACAAATAGGAGAAAATCGTATTTTCTTGCATGGTATTTCTGCTGGTACAAGTGGCGTCTACTGTTAGACCATATGGTTGCACAGTGGTGCGATTGAAGGGCTACTTCAGAAAACCATTTGGCACGATAGTCCATATATTAAAATCCCAGCAAGCCTCACAGGCTATTACATTGTTCTTTGTTACCAAACAGAAGAGTTCTTCAAAGGCTCAGACTTCAACATTATTGGAAAGGAAATCAAGTCAGAGCTGCGCTAACGTTTTTTTGCTCTTTTTTCTCTGCCGTTGGTGATCTCAGGTCCCAGAAGAATGACAAGCTGGAAATACTTTTTTTCAGTATCTGTCTCCTCATAAACCCTTTTCATCAATGGATAATGGAGTGGTGTTACATTTGTTTTCAATTACCGTCCATTGTGTTTTTTTCAGTTTCCAGCACTGTTTTTTGGTCTGTTCTCTGAAATATTATCTCTGCCTTCACAGTTTGGGAATAAATTGTACTTATACCATATGATGGGTATGGTGGGTTGGGAGCAGCAAGCCAACATACATATGGTCCTCTCTGCCTATTGCATTTTAGTGCAGATTGAGTAAACTGGTAAGGAGGCCGTTGTTTCCAAATGACAGGATGACCTTATTTTGTAAGGATGTATTTGTAGAGTCATTACGCCAGCCTGCTGGCGAGGTCTTGTCCTGGGAGGGCAATGGATGCAGGAACCTCTCCTGATAGACGACTTAAGTACTGTCTGCAGATCTGGGACTCGCTCAGTTATGAGTTAGTGGTTTAGTGATGCCTAACTCCCTGGGGCACGCCATACTAACGCAGAACTGCCATTACAGAGACATTAGTGTATAAACCCTGTGGGCTTGAGTGCACTTTAGCATTGTTTCTGTTTCATGGCAACATCAATTAACACTCCTGACATCTAAGAAATAACAGCTGTTGTCTTAGCTACTGTGAAATCTGCACCGTCCCAGCCGAAAATATGAAATACTTTGAACATATCCTATTTTTAAAAGTAATTAATAGTTTCCATGTTCTCATTTGTGTCGAATTAAACAATATTCATCATAAGTGCTTTATTAAGAAGTAATTAAAACAAATTGGCTCTGTGGAGATGATAATTGTAAGTGTAAGGCCCCTCTGGCTTGTACCCACATGAGGATATTAATGAGCCATTGACCTTATAGTGTTCATTGCCCCACAGCGGCTGTAGATAAATGCTTGGCTTTCAAAAGTGTTATTAAATCAATGGCTCATCAGTGCTATTTGTTGCATGTAACCTAACAACATTGTGTTGATGTGATTGAGTTGATCTACATGAAAATTGAATTTGCCCCAAGATGCATTCATGCTGCTTCATACAGTAAGTGAGTTTAATGAGAAAGTGGAGGTAATTGCCAATACTGTGTTCATGTAGTAATCAGAAGGCAAGACATAATCATTTGCTGTTGAGGTTATGACCTTTATTTCTTCAGTGTGTTAATAATGTCATCTTTTAAATGTCAGAAGATATTGGAACATGCCCAACACAATTCCTCAGAGACCATAGTGATACCTTCAAGTTGTATGTTATATTCAATTTAGAGTGAAAAACCCAAAGGTATTCAGTGAGAAAAAGAAACGTAGAAAATATTACAAAGGGGTTTTGAAAACGTATACATTGTATTTTGAAGGGCACGGAAAACACAAGCTAATCCAATAAACCCACATGAAGAAAATGCAAGAGAACATAGGAGATACACGCAGTTTCAGGAACACAGAGTGGATGCACAACACTGAACTGAGCTGCAACACAGTAGAAATGCATCCAGGGATGTGAATCCTTCTTGCTCGTGTTTTATGATTATGTTTCCCTCATTGCACCGGGTCCTCTCAAGTGCGCCACTAATATTGGAGCGTGCCACATAACACGTGACAGTAATGTGTCACAAAACAGTGAATGAGACCACATAATACTTCCCTCCTTTGTGTTTGAAAAAACTTGCAATATTGAAGATGATTTTGTATTTAAGTGCTTGACCACTTAGATAACTGTGAAAAAATGTAAATTGAACTGAATTTGTTTGCTTCAATTTCTGCACTCCTCCCACCCCCCCTCCCTTCCTGCCTCACCCCACCTTCTTTTGTTCATGACAGAGGCTTTGCTGCTGGTTGCACAGAGGCTGGAGGGACCCTTCAACATTGAATCTGTCATGGAGCCTATTGATGTCAAGATTTCCGAGGCCATCATGAATATGCAAGATAACAGTGCCCAGGTCTCCTACATGGTACGCCAATTATGTTTCTTCCACAAAGAGAGCAAAAGTAACACCTCAGACAGGTTGCTGGAGTCCAAATTGAAGGGAAACTATAGGGTATGACTTTCTTTTAGTCCTACTGGGCTGTGTCTGAGGTGTGCAGTCCAACACATTCTAATTATCTCCAAGTTTAGGTTTTGTATTTGAATTATATGTTTTGATTTGGTCAGATAATCTTAGTTCAACTAACAGCAGTTAATGTGTTTCCTGTGTTTTACTGCATTTTTCGTCTGCCCACAAAATTGTAGTCAGGAAGAAATAAAATGTAGGCGGTTTGTGAAGATTTTGTTCTGCCTACGCAGTTATGAATGCCTGTTCTCTTTCAAAGCTAAATGCTCTGTTGGCTTACACATGCAACAGATGCAGTTTTGTTTATGGTTTAAGTATATGTGGTATTTTTCCCAAAAGCCTGTAAAAACTTAACTCCATCACCTTAAATAGCATTGGTCACAGCCCCAAGTTGAATCACCTATCAACGTGGTTACCTCAACTTGACGAAGAGCACTGTCACGCTGGTAATGTGGGGGCAATGCTTCACAAGACCTTAACAAAACAGCATGTTTCCCTATTTACCGCTTCCCAAGTAATTTAAACCCCCTGACAGTTGGGTGCCCATGTTTTTGTAATTGTAGGTCTTTCAAGGCTGCGGACAGCCAAAACCCGCAGGAATGACGAGGTCGGCTCGTGGCGTTCCGGATGTGTTCAACGCTCGCTTCAGGCCGTACAACTCTGAGGAGCGGCCTACCGCTGCAGCTCGTACAAGCCTGGACAGACTGGTAAGGAGGTCGAGCCAATGCTGCTGTTTTCAGACGAGACACGGCTTCAGTGTAAACATCAGTTGTCTTTCCGACTTGACACTGTTGATTAAAGCTGGTGATTTGCCATCGTAAGCCCCCGGAGCCGGAAATTAATTCTTTGTAGTTGTCCTCCATTCAGGCCCCTCTATCGATTTGTGTTTGTTAACGAATCAACAGCTTTACCCCAAGAGGGCAGTGGAAGGTGTCTTGTTCTGCCTTCAGTGTCCTTCTCATCTCTGTGTACTTGGCAAACAGAAAAGAAAGGGATGAAAGAGAAGATGGATAGATTGTTTGAGGCTGACCATATCAATTGTTTGCTGTAAAGCACACCTTTATTTTCTATCAGATTACCTGTATGTTTGTTTGACTGGATCTTGATACGTGGATTTCCATCTCAAACAACCTTGAAACCTAAAATGCTGCATCAGGGTAAAGGTTAACACGGAGCTGACAGACCAATTCAGCTGAGAGACAGTTCTCTTCATGGATTACCTTTGCAGCTACAGTGCCCTTCCTTTCTCCCCTCTAGCCCTTTTCAGAGTAAATGTTTTCAAATGATATCTTAGTTATGTTGAAGACACCTGAAACAAAACATTTTTCTTTGCATGATTGACCTTTAAAAAATGTACAGATTGTATGAATTCCATTCAGTGGAAAGGCAGTCTCATCCACAGTAGTAAAACATGCTAAATCAAAGGTCTCAGAGCTTTGTGTCAGGTTAATAACAGGTTATGTAGCTAATGAACACATCATTTAAAAAGCAGCAGTTTCTTCTGCCATCTGTCTCTAGGAATCCCACAAGAATAAATTAGTTATCTGTTTTATTCAATGCTAATTATGTGTTCCACAAACCAATTCATTCTCATGTATAGCAGTTTCCTTTTTTATGTCCGTCAATGATTTTGTCTACACTGAATTAATTAAGACTTTCTCTTTCCTTCTTTGCCTTTATGCTGCAAACCAGAGGATTGTTTGGAATACGATGCAACACAGTGTAAGGTTCAACATTGTATACCCATTTCAGTTGTTTTCTGTTGGGACTATTGTCTGCGACTGTTTTTTGCTTTATTGAAGAGCAAACATGATGTTTTAATGTTGTGTGCTGAGGGGTACATTGTGTTCTAAGCATTAGATATTTACAACAAACAAGTATCGTGACCTGTAAATCCCAGATAGTATGTGTCCTAAGTGTCTCATTTCCATCTCACATGGGAGTCTGCGGCACCTAGTCTCATGGAAATGGCTATGAAGGAGCATTTTATCTTCAATTTATTAGGGGATCTACTTCAGGAACTATTCCAGCCTCGATATTGGCCACTGTTGTGTATTATAGCATTAAAATATCGTCTGTTAAACATGGGATTTTACAGATGAGTTGCTAACCCCACTGGGATTATAGACCACAGGCATCGATGTCTTCAGCTCGTGAGGATCCCTTTCTAGAGATCCGAGTTTCCTCAACCGCCACATCTTTTCTACACATTCCAAGACGCTCATTGCCATAGCTAATAAAGTCAACTCCTTCAGGAAGCCAACCAATCAACATGTCACCTGCCCCCTCAGAACTGGAAGAGGTGAAAGCAGTGAAGTGTTGGGCAATGGTGCAATGGTACAGTGAAGATGGGGGCTACAGATTGCTCTTGAATAACTGGGCAATTAGCCTGCTCAGAGAAGACAGGGCACAGTGACAGGGTGTCTTATTTTTAACACGCGATAACTAGACCAGTGTACATGAGCAGCAAATTCCATTATAAACAGAGGAATCCATGCTGATCATAGTTGGCCATAGGTAACCGCAAATCGTGACATTTTCAGAACGTAATGGGGGTTGTTTGGTGCATGAAAAGGAAAAGAGAATGCTTGGTTCGTCTTATTACTCACATCTATTATTTCATCCGTTGTCAGGTGTCTGCTGAAAATCCCAACGGAGCAACATTAGCATTCATTTGGAGTCATGGTTCAAGCAAATTGTCGGATTTTCACTCTGCTTTTGGCTTTCGCTAATTCCATATCAAATATCTGGCTCTTTAGCTGTTAAATGCTCCACAACGTTCCTTTGTCTGCCTGCTGTTTGGTGCTGAGCAGATTGTGTACATTGGGTTTATGAGAGCTTTTTCACTTAAACAGCTGTCTGCTGGGTCCACAAACTCTTTGCTGAGAGCAGTAAGAGTGAACTGAGGGTGGGCGGCCTTCAAACCAAGACAATAAGCTAAAACATGCTTTAAAGCTCAGTGGGGCTGAGGGAAATGCCGAATGAGGTGATAATTATCTGTGGGTTTTACACTACAAATCACCCCTTTCACATACAAGTAGTAATTTTGTCCATTTGGCCCAAACAGTGATTATATATTGTCACTGCAAGTTAATTAAATTTGAAAAAGTTTAGGCACTTTAATAAATGATAAATGGCACCTCATGTCCACTCACAGTTGACTGAGTAAGGCATACAGGAAAGACTGCCTCAGAAGGTGTTGCTCTCCTAACTGCAACTAGATGTTGGCTCAACGAATTCTAAGACTAAACAAAAAAAAGTCAATAAATATTAATATATTATAACTTCAGTATTGTTAAAAATAAACTTAAAAACAGTCAGCAACTGTGTTTTAGTCATGTTAGTCCTTCCTGATTATGCTTCTAATTATGAGCTGCGAAAATAAAGGAATTTACAGGCCAAGCTACTGTATGACGTATACCTGTTTCCTATTTATAATATCACACTTGCACTATATACTGTATTTTTTGTTTTTGCCGCATATAATATAAATGCATCAATACTGACTGCTGAGGAAGCTTGTTCACATGAGATAATCTTATTAAAGGAAACGTCCACGACATGTTAAAAAAAAACAAGAAAGAACTATTGGAAGAAGTATTTGTTTGCAGTTATAATTTATAAATATAAGTGAACGTATTCTTTAAGAGAAAAAAACCAACATGGTCTGCATCATCACTCGTCCTCGAATAAGTGCGACTGTGCCAACATCTTGTTTTTGTTCACATAATTATGTTATAATTATTGGTCTCTTAAGCCATGCTACGGTCAAATGAAGCCTGCAGCAAGATTTGATCTTCACTTCGCTTATTAAGAAAGATGTGGAATCCTCAGTGGTCATTTGTTGTATTTCTAATTCAGCATTTATTTATTCTCTTAGCTTGGCAGTTACAGGAGGAGGTCGGCCTGGTGGCTGTTTGTAAATGTTCCCCATTGATTTGGTTTAGTATATAAAGCCAAGTAAATTGAATTTATATTGGGCCAGATCACAATAGGAGTTATTTTGTGAGGCTTTCCATATAGAGCAGTTCTAGATCATGCTCTTTCTTAACAATCATTTCACATCACTTACCATTGTATCTCTCTCTGGTTGTTTAAAGTTAAGAGGATTTAAGTGCTCAGTGGGTGTCTTCTATGAAAAGCAATTTATTAGCCATTGTTATCTATGAACCCGGTTCTTGCTTTCTCACTTCAACATATCTGCTGCAGTACACCAATAGGTTGTTGGTAATATTTTTGAAAGGTTCAGATATTGACCATTGTGTCAATCTGTAACTACGGTGGTGGGAAAGTTTTGCCTCAGTTGGGGATTCTCTTTCTATTTCCAGCATTAACAAAATACACAAATGCAAATACAGTTTGGAGATCTGGTACAAAAAAGAAAATCACAGCAATACAATAAAGAATAGAAACCGGAAGCTTTTTGTCAGTGTGTGCGTCTTAATTTAATCTGCTGCCTGTTATTGTTTCACACCTCTACAGTTCAGAATAAGTGTGAACGTGTGAGTCTCGTGTAACCGCTGCCTCGTGCCACATGGACATGACTGGATTCCCTATGAGTGCACATCTTTGTTGTCCCACACTGTCCTCATTTACATTCTGGCATTAGATAAATTACCTGTGACAGTGACACTACTCAGCCTTGTAAAACTTGACAGTTGTTTAAGGTGTCCTTTGATAAAAAAAATGGTCTTGTCTCGATTTACCGTTACTTTTTTGTGCCAAAGAATGTGCAAAGGGATGGCAGGAAAAGCCTGCATTTGTTTCTTCTGTTGCCTTTAGAGAAGCCTGGAGGAGCAGGCCCACCTCCTGCTCAATGAGCCATGACTGTTTAATTGCCTGACATTCTGTCAGAGCACACGCCCTCAAAGCTCTGAGAGAAATGGAGATTTGAAAGTCCAAAGAGGGGATAAAGGCACAACAGACTGTCGGGCTCAGAGGCGGATTATAGATAAGAGGTGGTGCTTTTAATTTGACATTTGTAGCAAGTTTGGTGCAGTTCAATTTAGTGTAGTTTTATTGGTCCTTTTTGTCTGCCTTGTGTTTTACACGGTTTGCATTTAATCAGTATGACACCATAAACAATAAGAGCAAGACACAGACAAGACTAGACTGTAGAACGAGCCTGTGGGGAACAACAATTGCCATAACTGTATGTTCCTAAATAGCTTTGGACTCTCTTTTTACAAAGCTTTCAGAGGATACTTTTTGAAAATCAATCAGATGTAAAAAAAAAAAAAAAAAAAAAAAAAAGTAAGATTAAGACATCAACAGCAACTACAAGGTTATTCATGTGCAAGCTCTTCCCTGATTATTAAAAAATGAAACCCAGGTCATCATTCACCATCTCTAACATCCTGGATGGATTAAAAAACTCCCTTCATTAATGCTAGGTCAGGTAATGTGTGTGCGCGTGTATATATACACATATACAGACTGTTTTTTCCCACTTGTTTTCCTTTACCAACCCTTAATATACATCCAATGTTCACATGTTTTTTTTTTAGACTTGATGATTGTGACTACTAAGTTAACAAATTAAAGCTCCCCATTGTATCTGTGCAGATAAGATTTACTCTTCTCTTTTCTTCCTCTCCTCACCTTTCTCACCCTGTCAAACATTATTTTGTACTGTTGGCGTAAGTAAATGTTTTTTGGAAACCAAAGTTAACAATTGACAGTGTCTATCCAGCATGCATTCAGTCATTATCAGGGTTAGTCTGAACTTGCTCCAGCAATTCCCAACTGCTGCTTGAAACAGTAAAACGCTTCACATAATGTTGTAGGAAATAGTATTACTGGAAAGTGGTTACTAACCGATTTGTTGGTTATGTGTTTCTAACCTCTGATTTTATTCTATTCTTTTAAATACTGCATAGTTTTACTAATCTAGGCCTCTGATAATTATTCTAATGAAACAGTGAGACGTGGTTGAAGTTATCCTTTTTGAAACTGGTACCTGATGGAATCTGATCCGCCAAACTAGTTACAATGTCACAAATTATGCTCGTATGTTGTAAACTCCGATTTTCAATTGAATGTGAAAACAGCTTTCTAGTGTCTCGACTCTGCACATGCATGATTTTGCACAGTGAAGTTCAAAAGTATTAACTTGCAATAGTATAACATTAAGTCAAACGGAATACTCATACACACAATCTTGTTTCTCTCTCATTCTTTGCCAAGTCCAGTAAGAAACACTGAGTAGAACATCCATGTGTGGTTTGTGAAGTCATTTTTAAGGAGAAAAAAAAAAGCACCACCACTCCCTTCCCAAAATCCTGACCCTGACATTATGTGTTTGCGATCCGAGAACACGTCAAGCCACTGAAACATTCTTGTTTTGGATCCAGCTTAATGGAAGCAAAGTGGGCCTGTCCACTTTGTCTGAGTTGTTGTATCTACGGACTCTTGCCCAAGCCGTGCAGTTATGTAGATTCCACAGATTCTAACATAACTGGTACTTTTTCTAAGACCACACGAAAATAAATAGTCTCAAAGCGCATTCGTGGCATGATCGTTCAGTCTGGCCTTGTTTGACTGTAACTCACTCAAGTGTAACAAACTCATATATACCACATTCATACTTTTAAATGGAAATCACCCCTTCAGCAGACATAGGTCTGGTCTGAATGCTTATTTAATTATTACTAGCGAATCATGAAAAAACAAACAATGGCGATAGTGAAGGGTCGATAACATTTATTTATTTTTTCAATAATGATACTCTGGTCTGATTGTTCTGCTTGTGGCATTGCACCACAGGCAGACTCTCTTCATTTCACGTTAGGCAGATTTGTGAAGGCTTTGGCTAACTGTCAGTGCATCTGATTTGTGCCCACACAGCAGTGATAGTACTGTATGTTTCTCTTTTAATGTTTCACATTAGTGTCTCAGAATAGCTGACATGCGGGAAGCATTCAGAAGAACATCAATTATCAGCGTTTCTTTAACTCAAAGACTACCACATCAATTTAAAATGGAGTATTTATACCTTTACTTTGTGAAAGTGAATCATTAACTTTATTTTACATCAACAATATTTTGTTATTTCTCTGACTACCATTGTTGGACAGTCACTTAATTAAACATCTGTAATGCACAGTAATGTCGAAAGAAAGGAGAAGATGTGGAGAACTGCTGGCTTTTAATAGCTCTCTTCAAAATAGAGTTCTCTCAGAGAACATGTCAGATATCAGTTTAATCTCCAATCGCAGTGACCAACAGATCAGATTGTCATTGGACTGGACATCTTCCAGTTAGTCAATGTTTGTAATTGTGTAACTGTGTTTAACTTTATTGAAGAAATTGTACTTGCTTGATGCTTGTTGTTCTGAGTTTTGACTCATGGTTTAATGCACTTATTGTAAGTCGCTTTGGATAAAAGCGTCAGCTAAATGACATGTAATGTAATGTAATGTAATGTAATGTAACTGTGGAGCAGGACATTTATTGAAAAGAGGCATTCAACCTTATTGGATGGATTTTTTTCGAAAAAAAGCCAGTTTGTGTGTGTGTAACTATGCAGATGAGTCTTGCTTAATGCACACTAAAAGGCGTATGTTTGGACAGTCCAGGTGACCAGTAATCACAGTCACCACAACTTACCACATCCACCATAGTAGATGCATTTCAGGAGAAACTCTTTGTGGTTCTGTTCATAGATGTATTAAACATTCATACCAAAAAAGCAGACATGGTTGTGGCCGTGAGCCTATTTCCCTTCTTGCACAAGGGAAAATTAGCATATTCTGAGAGAGAAAAAATGAACCGTGCATGGAGATGGATAGAAAGCAGAGACCTCCCTCATTACACATGTGACTGTGTCAGGTGGAAGGGCATAATTAAATAAGCGAGGAAACATATTCGTTAGCGATGCATCTCAATCGGACACTCTGGGTTGTTGCAGCCAAGGCTTTAGGACCTCTGTCCTGTAGTGAGATTAAGACATCACACATGAAGTATTAAGCAACAATCTCTTCAGCAAAGTGTAGCAGAAACTATTCGGAGTAAATCACAAACAATTACGTGATTGATTACATATGCCCAGAGAGGAATGGCCCATCAAATACGGGCATTTAAGATTTGTCTGCACTACTGGTCATTCTTTCAAACAATCCTTACGTTCTCTTTGTAGTTATTCTGCAAATTGCTGTATGACATTTATTGTGAGCAATTGCGAAACAATTAATTAATATGATATTCACTAGCAGCCACCAACAATAACAATAAGGACAAACGTATTAGAAGCTGGTCAAAATAGAATTAAACTGTAGTCTGACAGAAGAAGTACATTCGCCACCTAGTTTCCATCCACACTGAAATGACGCGCTATTGGATAAGTTCAACAGTGTCTGATTTTAACTAGTGTTTTAGTCAAGTTCAATCAGGAGAGACTTGTTTAGAGATAATTTATTACAATTGCATATTTTTGAATAGTGCAAAGTCGTGGACTCCATCCTGAATTAGGATAAGCAAAGGGTAGTGATGCTGATATCTGCAAAGGCAGAATCCCCCTGGAGTCCAGACACTGGTGGTGGTGAAGGGCGATGCTGTAACCCAAGGAGGAGCAGGACTGAATGCTGATTGGAGGAGACCGGGGTGGAGGAGGGTCGCATCTGTTTGAGCTGAAATGAAAACTGACAGCAGCAGAGAGGAGAACCTATTTTAAAAGTTTGATAATAACGATGTTATTGACTCACAGAGACTGAATCAGATTGGTTCATTTAACGTACACGCCCCTTATCAGCTGATGGAGTAATCGCTGGTAGAATTAGCCACTGTTCTGAATAAGCAGGAGTGTAAAGAGTGTCTTCCTCCGCTTGAGCTTCATTTAGTTTTATATGAAGTCCAGACTGTTTATTCTTTGTACTATTTAAACTGCTTCCTATACCCCATGTACATATGTACCTCATTTGTAACATGTCCAACAAGTTGAAAGGTCACCCATAACGTTGCCCGATCCTCAAGCAGGGCTGGCAAAAAGCCACAGATGGCCACTCTAGCCTGTAAATGTATCTAACCATGGAAAAAACAAAGGTAGATGCAATCCCTTTTATGATTGGAGTTATGAGGTTGCATACATTTGTCTTGAATTGTCGACAAAAGTGTATTAAATTGCATCTGGATTTTATCCAGTGGGATAAGACACTTGAAATGACAACTGTAAATGGTGTTTACGGTTTCTGGACTTGAAACTGAATGCTGAAGTTGGATTGCACAGCTCGGGACATTATTCGTTCTCAGTTCAGTTTTTGTCTTTTTCATATTCCATCATCTTGACAAAATCAGTACAATGCGTGCATTTTACAATGCATCCCTTCTTAAGGTAAAATCAAACGCCAAATCAACTGTTATAACAGGACTATAATAAAAAAAGCTCCAAAAATTGTATTAAAATCTCTCCATGCATCGTCCCCTCTTTCTTATGCTCCAGCCTTAAAGATTCTGCTACTTTTCATATCTGTCAATACATTAATGAGGCACATTGGCCTCATTACACTCTGGGCTGCGTGCCTCTCTGGGGAACAAGGGCAGCAGGGAGCGAGCGAGCCTGCCAATGATTGCTCTGTTCTCCACAGAGCTTAGCTTCCCTTTAATCATCTCCCTTTCCCAAACTTTTCCTGTCGTGGCCTTGAGCAAATCACAAGCGCAAACTCACCACTGTTTCATCAATATTCTTTCATTTTTCCTCACTGTGGGATCATTGTGTGATACATTTTGTTCACCATGATATACCATATTGCCTAACTGTGTAGTCATGGGACTGAGCAAATGGTTCCAGGCAATATTATGTAAAACCGGCCTTAGAGTATTTCCCAGTGTACATTGAAAGTATATGAACATCACATGAGCTACAGTAACATGCAGCAATTTGTCATTTGTGTCATGTAAAATATGGACAAAAATACAGTTACCCCCAGTTGAGGTTGGGCTCTTAAAACACCTGTGCATTCATACATTTTAACTGGGTGACCACATCACAAAGGACAGCTGCATAATCTGTTAAACCTTTTTTTTGGGGTGCTTTTTTGACATGCAATGTATTTTTGGGGATTGTTTCTAAGTTGATGAAACCTGATCAAATTAGCCTATGAGACCAAAGTCGTTGATTTGTAATCATGCATCTCTTGTAACAAAAACAGCTTATGCTATTTTTGGATTCCGCATTATCCTTTTCTCTTTTATTTTTTTTTCTTCTTTTTTCAAGGTACACAGAGATACGCTGTCACAATAAATTAAAGGCATGATGAATTATTTCTCCTACAATGAAAACTGTTGAAAGTTGGAAATAAAGTTATGCCTCCAGGGTGTCACAGAACTGAGCGATTTAATTCAGTATTCAGCTTTATCCTACTAAAGTATGGAATCAAAACTGAATTTGACAAGATGGTGAGACAGTATGGAAACAAATCCAATAAATTAAATCAACATGCTGTACAGTCCTGTTTATGCAGCATTTTTAAGGTATATGTAAGACAGATAAGTGATGAATATAGTTTTTATTATCGCCGCAATAGTATTTGTGTCCTGTCCTCATTTTCTGTACACTATTATAATGGATCTCACAGCATTTCCGATACTGTTAAAAAACCCAGGCGGCAAAACCTAAACAAATGCAAAACAATGGTCAGTTTTCCAACGATATCATTTTGCTTTGTGTCAAGTATCCACTGCCAGGAAGCAGCAATATAACAACATCACATTGCTGTGACTGGCAGTGCTGTCGCCAGGAGATATAAGAAAGATGAACGTACTGCCGAGGCTGATGATGTCGACACACCCTGTTAAATCAGGTCGAAGTATTCTGCTGAGTCGAATTTATGCTCGGACGTGATCAGTTGTAATCAAGGGAAACAAGGAGGGCGGCTCCAGCTGAGAGTTGAAAAACAAAAAAAAGGGCAATGGCCCATAGAATGATGCTAAAAATGGATTTATCATGTAGCCCGGCAGTGGAGGCACGAAACCACCGCTGCACTGTCATATCCAGCCACAATTTAGTCTGCAACTGGTTGTGCTGTTTTCTAACCATGATTTGCTTTGGTGAACTATTCCCCGTCTGTGTGAGCAGTGCAAGATAAACAGCTAGCCGAGGTGTTTCTAGCCGCATCTATTGTGAAGTCACTGAGGGGAAACATATTTGCTTTTGCCCTCTGTTGATGGATATTGATTGGATGATAACAGCCCACATCCATATGCACGTTCGTAGTTACTTGCTCTAAGCAACACTGCCATTCACCTTTGAGGTGAATGTTTCCAGACAAGGACAAAACAAGAGCCTGACCAAAGGGAAGGGGGGGGAGGGGGGCAACTGCTACTCAAAACATTATCACAGAGGTCATTTCATTGGTATGCTTTGGGCTAGCCAATATTATTTCTACTCTGCCGATTTTTGAATGCGCTAAAAGTGCTTTGGAGTCCAGATGGCGAGTCTTGGTTGAGAGAATCTGTTGTTCATGGGTAAACCTGAGCCAATGAGAGGGACTTTATGACGTGTTAAACAGCCATGTCCGGGGGACAAGGCGTCAGCACTCTGATACTCTACACTGTGCCAGTTGAGCTGGCGGCTACATGACCACATAGCGAGGAGGGTGCAATACTCTTTAGGATTGGCTCAGTCAGCAATATAACTGGATCAAGAATGTGATGAAGAGGCAGAGATATTCTTACTGTGGACTTCCTTCTTGTGAGAAACTGTTCGGCCTTTCCTCAAAGTGGTCACTGGTCAGGCAGAGACTTGTAGCACGCCCAAGGTCTTAGTATGAGGATAACCAACTGCCTGACCTCTGTAATTGAGATACAGGATGAATACTGCATTCGTATCGAATGAAAAACTATTTTAACGCAGACAGGATGAGCAGTTGCCAGGGAAAATAAGTTGGTCTGCCCCTTGTGGTTTAGTGGTGAGACCTGCTGCCAAGTCTATGATTAGATTGAACATGCACTAATTTAGCTCTGACTTGCAGCAGAGGGATATGCTCTTTGTCGAGCAGTGACATTATAGAGGTGTTATAACTGTGGGTGAGTCAGAATGCCGGATAAACTGGGGGAAGGGTGGTGAGCGCGAGACAGAGAGAGAGGGAGATTTACCAGCTGACCGAACAGCGAGCTGAACACTGTAGGTCAGCTTTGGCAGCACTATGAGTGTGATGTGTATTGAGACTAAAAAAAATTGAGCAACAGTCTGACCACATCATTCTTCTTTTTGAAAGGCAGATAGCACGTCCGGGCATCATCCCACGGCCAGATAAGAGCTTAGGATGCTGACATTGTGCTGCCGCCAGGAGTGTGACTACAGCTTCAAAGCCAGTGACGCGTCAGCTTTTGATCTGAGAATAGGCCGGAGCATCTGAAAACCTCTGGTCAAAGTGCAGTTCCCTCACGTGTCTGTGCTGAACTGAACACCAGCTGCCACCTGTTAGCAGAATACCCATGAGAATAAAACACGTATCCCTACGACAATATTATGATATCCACAATGTAAGACAGCATCCTGTCTTATATCACAATATCGTTATGATAGAGATAGATTGTCCAGCCTGTGTGTGCTCAAAACAAGACCGGGGATAAATATTGCAAGAAATACTTTGAGTATCTGTCAACACAGACGTTAAGCCTGCTAACACCATTATCTCACTGACTCATACTGTTGTTTTTGGAAATAATAATTCTCTGTCAACATTTCCTTTTGTTTGTCCATTCAAGCTAGCCAATTACTGTTATACAGCTGGTAAACATTGTACTGCATGGGTGGATTTTTATTCATGGTTAAAAGAAAAGATAAAGGTAAAGGCTATGTTTGGATCATGTCACACTAAGCTGTGTGAGCTGTAATACATTATGGGCTATGTTTCAGTGCTGTTTATTGCTGGATTAATCTTCTCCATCGAGGTTTAGCTGCTGGGTCGACTTCCTGTTTTCCTGCTCCTAAGGAGACAGACAGAGCACAGATAGAGAGAAGAATCAGAGATGACTAATTTGATTACATTGATGATGTAATTGATATTTATAAGAACATGAATCATACATCAGGTGGCAGACAAATTAAGAGTGATTATGATCATGCTCTACAGCTCATTTCCATGTTGGTACTCAAGGAGAAACGATGGAAGAGTACAGATGCTGTGCCATCCAGAGATGACTGGGTGCACACTGTTGTATTACAGAAAGAAATACCCGGGGATTTTTTCACTAAGCTTTTTTCGAAGAGGAGTCTTGTCTTAAGACCACGGACCAGCTAGCCATGAAACCATCACTTTCACTTAGGACGGTGGTACCAGAGAGAAAGACCAAAGAGAGGAGAGACCAGAGGAGCAAAGGGGCTGAGAATAAGAGAGAAACGGTATTAAATCATCTGCGCCTCATGACAGAAAGCAGGGAGAGGGAGGGCGAAGGAGAAAAAAATAAATCATGAGTAAAGGAAGAGTTGGCAAAAGGAAACCTCACTGCAGCTTTTCATCCGACAGGTTAAAATCAATGCTTGATCTTGAATCTCTACATGATTTTGCTAAGCACCAGTTATTTTAACAGATGAGTCTGGTGAGATTCTGTGTTTTTGGCATCAACATGCAGAAACCGACGACTTAATCCTTGATCTTTGGAGCAAAAAGTTTGATATATCTCACAGTATTCCTCTGTGCCATAGAGCTGCATTGTTGTCCTAAAACTATTAAAAGCCTATCAATTTGCCGCACCGGGTAACACGTTCCTTCAATAAACACGGCTTGTGTGCTTTATTTTGAGACAATCTCTCAAACACCGTCCTGCTGCTTATCAAGGGCACCAAATGTGTATTGTTCCGCTGCTGAAAATAGTCCCCAACAAAAGCCTAATTTACTCCTGTTTGAGTAATGAAAAACGACAGTGCCCAGCTGTTAAAAAAACAATAAAACTATATATGTCTAACCTGTTTTTACAGATTTACATCTTCAGTAGGAACCACTGTTTGTGAAACTGAGTTATTTATTGTTTTGATATGATTGTACAGTATATTGTGCAATATGTGAGACAAATATCTTAATTTTCCACTGAAACCTCAAAATGTGAAACATCATAAATAAATTTACAAGCATTTTCAATGTTTTTATTCCCTAATGTGAAAATCTAGCCAAAGACTAGCAGTTCTACTGGAAGTCAAAAGCAAACGGATTATCTATTTTATAATGATGAAAATAAAATAAAATTGATAATATTACATTTTAAATCCAGTTACCCTTCGACCTTCTAGATATTGTACTACTCTACCTGGATGACTGAGAACCTTCATAGTCCTTAATGTAAAACTGAATATTGTCTTCCAGTTTGTTTATTTAGACATTGCTCAGCATGCCTTTTCATAAAATTGCAGAGAACATTATATATCATGCCTTAAAGAAATATAGAATATAGATGATGTGATGCATACAACAGAAAGAGAGCACGGTCATGTAAAGCCTTTATTCAAAAGTGGAAGTGGAAAATATATTCAACAACTCCATCAAACTGTGTTATGTTGTTTAAATGTTTGTATACAGCACATTCTTGCTAAATATGGGGACTTAAAGTAGTGTTACATTGTTCAGGTGGTCTAACGGGCTTTTAAAAGCTTAATTTAGTTTAAATCTCTTTTGAATTTCCAACCGTTAAGGGGAAAAACAAACCTTCAGTTTTATCTATACAAATTTAAAATCACAGAATTTGGAGATACATGTTTTTTTATTTGACTATACGATAAGCACATGTATGTGTTAAGTGGCAGTGTGTGTGTCAATATGTTCGTATGTGGGTATGAAAGAAAACAAAATCCGTTATTCATCTGTCAATACTGCGTCAGTGGAAAAAAGACGTGTACAGTTAATGTAAATAGAAGTCCAGCACTTGTGACACGTTACGACACATATGTTGCCAATGCTTTCATATTTTACTTAAGTTTACAAGCTCCTTTGATGGAACAAAATATAATATAAAGGAGCATGGCTTGCACATCAGGTGAGTAAATGCTTCTATCAGCTGCCTTGTCAGCCCTTAATACAGAACTACAGGTATCACACACTAATAACACCTTCAATGTCTTCATGGATTGATACTATCACACTTCATGATAATAGTCATCGGTCAGGTTGTCGGGAAAAAGTCGAAAAATTAGCTCGGTGGCGCCCCCTTGTGTTGGAAAAGCTAATACTTTTTTTCAGCAATGGGCGATGAAATCTGGTACACATGTCCACTTGGACCTGCTCTACAAATATGTTCAAGGGGACCATAAAATGCGCTATATTAGATTTTCCGCCATTTTGAATTTTGTAAAAAACACGTTTTTCCATTTTATCCTAAACCCTTGGTCCGATTTTGACGAAAAGTTATTTGGTTCATTATTGGTTCAATGTCATCAGAAAATAGTGTTGATATCTCATTGCGTTCAGAAGATATGGTCCAATTAACATCAAAGGGGTGTGGCCTAATATTTAAAGACCCATAACTTCCAAATGACTTGGTCTGTCCTCACCAAATTGCATATGTTCACATTGTATCCCTTAACCTACCCTGATTTTTTCATAATATTTGAACATTAGGGGGCGCTGCAGTCAGTTGCTCAATATCGCCATTTTTAGCCTTTTTTCGTGTTTTTTTCACTTTTTTGGATGTCGCAAAACTGAGAACTCCTCCTAGAGCTCATTTCAAAATCGGGTTACGTGTTCTAGAGACCTTAGCCATGAAAAGTTATCAAAGGATTTTAAAAATTAAAAACTATGTGAGTAGGGTTCTATTTCAAAGAAACGCCATTTGCCATGAAAATGGAAGTTGTTTTAACTCGGCCATACATTATGAAATCTGCTCCATATTTCTCATATGTCATGACATACTTACCCTGAAGTAATCCATATGTTAATTCGAATTCTAGTCATAGCGCCCCCTACAAATATTAATTTAAGCAGCCCCAGTGCTACA
The DNA here is from genome assembly GCF_009769545.1 of Cyclopterus lumpus. Classification (NCBI taxonomy): domain Eukaryota; kingdom Metazoa; phylum Chordata; class Actinopteri; order Perciformes; family Cyclopteridae; genus Cyclopterus; species Cyclopterus lumpus. Next base: position 9,780,293 of record NC_046986.1, read on the forward strand.
ATTGGCCTACATGTCTAAAACTTGGTAGGCATATGTAACACATGTAAGCGAAGAGGAAAGTCTCTTGGGAGCATGCTCCAAACTGTACCGGAAGTCGGCCATTTTGATTTCTGTGTGATTCTTTTCATAATTTAGCCCATTCCTCCTAGGCAAATCATCGGATAGGCTTCAAATGTGGTCAGTGGTCTAAAATCCTTGGTGATTAACATTTACGAATTGAAGATGCTTTTCCATCACACAAAAAAACTCGTAACTCGTGGACGCTTGGTCCAACGGTCGCAGACACTCGGCCACGCGAACCGGCGTCCAGCAAGTACCCTCGACGTGCGTGAATTGTCGAGGGCCCGATCAATGCTGCTCGCAGCTTTAATTTTTTATTGATCTTCCTAATTTCCTCGGTTTCCATGGCGATTACACGCTCTATGTTAGACCACATGGAGATGTGTGTGAATTTGAAGTTTGGTAGGAAAGAAACATCATTAGTAAACATAATTGGTTTTAGTTTGAAATGTATTTTCCCCCTTTTTAATTCACTCTCTGTATATTTTCTGCCTGATTTCTTTCATCTGTCTCCCCTTTTCTTAAAAGACATAGTGCCATCTAGTGTGCACAGCAGCTGGTTGCATGCCAGGGCTGCTTGTTGCAGTCGTACCAGCTATTCATAATGAAGTGAGAGGCAGGCTTTTCCCATATTTACACAATATTGATTATTGTGTAAAGAAAGCCCAACCTTTCCTCTTCTGATTACATTTTCTCCATTAAACATCATAACATTTGATGTATTTTAGGTTCCCTTTGTGCTTACTTGGTTCCCTGTGAATTTCTTTCAATTATCTGTCTCAGTAGAGAGTTGCGTTTGAGAGATGTATTCGTTGTGGTCGGTTGAAATAGGAAACGTTCACTCTGTGTCACGGATACATGGTTGAGTACAGCTTTGTGTCAACTTTGTAATAATCATGAGGACATTGTCTGTCATCTCAGCCCATTAAATAAGTAAAACCTTCTATTTCCAGTCATTTGAAACATGGCAGCGCCGTGTTTAGTGGAGGTGCTGCTTAAATATTTGTATTACCTAAAGGTGAGTTTTTCATTCCCAGTTTGACTCACACTTTTTACTGGCCAGGTTTTGCCAGCAGATCCTGAGAAAAACGGGCGAATCTCTCACTTGTTAAACTAAACTTAATGTGTGAGGTTTAGTCAAACATTGCCAGTCAATCTCTTGCATTGAGTGCAGCCTTGACCCTCTGGGCAGCATCAGAGCTGCTGAAGTGCTTTGGCATCAGTGTGACAGGATTAACACATCAAAAGCAGAGTCGGGGCCTACAGCAGCGTCACACAGTCAGTACAGCACCTTTCATGTTCTGCTCAGGTTCACTACAATTTCACGTAAGCCAGCAGCAAGTCAGACGGAAAAAGATAATGGGGCCAACCTTCTGCTATCAGGCTTTCCCTCAGCTTCAGTGAAATATGTCAAATTCTGTGTTTGATGAAAGATTGGATTTCAACAGGCTCGAGTCAGGAAACGATATCTGTCTGTGTCACATGGCCGGGATGCAAAGGAGCATTTAAGTCTGACATTCAAGCTGAAATTATTGCTGCGAGCCTGCATGGTCTCACTTTTTCGTGATGCAAACATTCGATAGTCAACGTGGAGGGAAAATTAAATCCCAAAATAATTTTTGGGGGGAGTTAAGATGTCTCAGGGTCAAATCCCAAGATTTATAATCCCTTTGATAAGATGTGGTAATAAGTGACGATGGGGCAGTTTTATAATGAGTTTACAAACGAGATGTATCACCGAGTGGCGGAGAGCTTAAAAACACTTAAGCTCAGTTACCATTTGTCATATGTATAATATGGTTGTAATACTTTGAGGGCTACAGCATAAATAAAGGAATGGAAGTGTGTCATCAACATTTAAAAGAAAAAAAGGCATTGGTATGTTTACTCTTGATAAACAATGCATAATTAAAAAATATTGTGTACAAATGTCCAATAAATCTGTCTTTTATCTTATATGTCATCATATATGTGTGTATCATTTTCAGCGTGGACTCTTAAGGCTGCAACTATTGGAACACAGACTTGATCTCTCTCCCCCCCCCCCCCCCCCCCCCCCTGTAACAACCCCTGTCTTTGCTTAGGTGGTTGACATAAAAGAGAAACTGAAGCTGTCAAAGAAATTTTGGTCCAACCTGCCCGAGGCGATGTGTGTGGAGGACAGAGTGACCGCTGGAAATGCCAGTGATGAGGAGTGCTGGAATGGACACACCAAGGGCAGGTGAGTGCACCAGGGCCCGAGGGCTAGCGCAGACGAATACAAAAGGTTACTTAGAAGTCCAAAGTATGTTAAACTCAACTAGTCTTAATCAGTCTAATCCTAGAATTAAGGACCGGATTACTTACTTTCCCTGATTAAAACTCAACCGTGCAAAAGCTTGGCATACTTTTACTTTTGTTTGTCAACTAAACAAAAGGAAGTGGTCTCTTAAATACAAGAGTTAATCATCCTGATTACAATATAGTATACGATACAGTGTAATTTGCTTTTTTAAATGATTTTTTTCCCTTTAGTCTGTGTTATGGAATAGTGTTTTTCATTTTTCTTGAGCATGGCCAGCCAGCATGCTGCGTCCCTAATAATCTGATTTTCATTTTCAAGGAAAACATTTGCATGAGGGCTCAAAATGCCCGCAGCAACGGCTGAGGTCACAGTCAATTGATTTGTGCTACTTTTATTCATACCGTGTATGATTTATTATCGGCATTCATATTTTAAATAACCCTTGAAGCTGATAATTTAACCTTGTATATCGGTAGCTGCTGCCATTTTCTGTGACCAAAAAAGAAAACATCAAATGTGAAGTAAGTCGCTGGGATGTCAAGAGGTGTGTCGTCCCCAGAGTGACCCAGGCTTAGGGGAAACTAATGCTGTTGTGTGAGACAATCACATGATGGCCTGCTGCTTATGGATCAGACAGGAATGCAGGCAGCTGACATGTTTTCCCTGGGAAAATATCTCACAAATATTTCAGAATAATTAGGTGAAGCGTGATTGGGGAACATTTTGCAAATGTTATAACCCCAGAGGAATATTCTCATGTGCTGTATCTGAATTATAAAAAATATTTGTGTCTAATGTTACAAATATTCTTTATCATTGACTAATGAGCCCTCACCAGAATCCACGTCCTTTTTAACAAGCTCCTTTTCAAAAACAAGACACGTATTCCATTTGTTGTATTTTTAACCTGAAGGTACTTCCCTGAAGTTCAAAAGGATGGACTGACCCACCAGGTGAATAATCCTGAGGTGGTCGTGGACATCACCCGCCCAGACACACTCATCCGCCAGCAGATCATGGCTCTGAGGGTGATGACCAACAAGTTGAAAAACGCCTACAACGGCAATGACATCTACTTTCAAGACTCAAGTAAGCAATTTGCCATGTACCACACACACACACACACATATGTGACACATGCTACTTTTTGTCCTAAGGAGGGCAATGTCTTTTTAGTCTTGATCTCCCCACCCTGTTTGGTCAATTATCCAACCTGTCACTCATCTTGATAAGCTGTCTACTTTGAAATACTACCTAACCTTGAAGTGGAGGTAATCAACATCAGTAAAGCCGCAGGAGCCACTGAAGGAGCAAATGAGTAACACAGGCAGTGTGTAGAAAAACAAAATGCCACCAGTCTTCATCAAAGTATGTGAAAACCTGGAGGCAGCGTAGTGGGTGTGCGCCATTCTCCTTCATTTAAATCCACTCCCAAAAAGGCCCATCCATCCACAGAAAAAGGATCAAATTGGGATTTACAGAGAGTCAAATACAGATACAAACTGCTATTGTATATGCCATTTTTTCTTTCTTATTGCACCTCCATTAACTGTATTGTATCTAGTTGTGTGTTCAGCTTAACTTGAAATGGAAAAAAAAGTTGCATACTGTAGCTTTAAAGAAGAGTACACGATTGTAAAATGTGGTCGTGTTGTGATGTGCTCAGTTTGGCTTGTGTTTGTTGTTGCAGGTGATGAAGGTAGCGGCTCAGGCAGTGGCAGCGGCTGCACAGAGGTCTGCCCTACAGACGTGGACGTTGCTGCCACCGAAGGCCCGGTGGTGGAAGCCGACCGGAGCGGGCCTGTGGACGACTCTGCCCCGCTCTCTGCACCCTCTCTAGCTCTGGCAACCATGTTGGCCCTCTCAGCCCTGGCACTCCACCGACAATGGAGATAATGGTGGAGGAACCGGTTACACATGGACATGCTGAGTTTTTTGTTGTTGTTGTTGTTGTTGTTTTTTTGCAGTTTTTTTTTTTTTTATTCAGGCAGATTGGAGCTACACTCAAGCAGACAGTATTCAGGCTGCCAGTCTGGAGGCTACAGGACTGAAAAAGAGCAGTCATACTTCGTGATCTCCCACTTTCCCAAAGATCGTGCAGTGCCATCCTTGGGCCTGACATTTTATGGCATCACTTCACCACCTGATGCCAACCCAACAAACTCTGCTTCAGAGATTTATTGCACATATGGCAGGTATTAATGTAGGTCTCCATGTGGAAAAATATAACACGCACTTTGATTGTTTTGATTTTTTCTTCTTTTTTTTTTTTATGCCAAAATTGTTTGTGTGTTGAAAATTGTTGAGAATGTGGTTGTTTGATGTACCTAAAAAAAAGGCCAGAGAAGTTTAATATTTGGTTGACATTACATTACGAAACCGATACAAGGGGAAATGACGTACAATTCGGGAACATGCGATTTCAACCTTTTTTTGATTGAATCCTTGTTCCATTGTCATTAAATCATGTGCCAATTATTGATTTTTGGAGCAGATGCAACCACTGAATCATGTTGTTTCATATTTTATTCTTCAGTAATCTCAACCATGACATTTGACAAGATGTTAGGTTAAGTAGAGCATCGGTTGGTCATGGGCCTGCTGTGTTCAACAGCTGCCTTGTGCTAAAACTCACATTTTGCTAAAAGGGATAAGATTTACTTTTTATATACTCATTTGCCTTGCAACAAATGTATTATCTGCACAATATTCTCATATCATGCTGGTTTCTCAAGCTTGGCTTCAGAAGTAGACAGAATTAATGTGGAGCGATTATTGACAAACAGAGAAGGTTTCACCAATATGCAGTGAAGCCTTCATAGTGATGCTGGTTCTATGGTGCTGTGGGGTGCATGTCCTGGAGTGTAATTAATGTCTGAGTGGGCTAAACTAAATATAATCCTCACTATAACATATGTTTTCATTCATCGATAATATATTTCTTTTCTTTTCTTATCAATACGGGTTCATGTCTCCATTGGGTTAGGGTTAGTCACCCAGTGTCTAAGTTCTATCTAACGACGTACCAGCACTATTGATCTGCACGCAAAGCCCCTCAGGAAAGAGTTAATCGAATGAACCATTTATAAAAGATATGTAAAACATACTCTGATGACATTAATAAGCTTTGTAAAGGGACAGTAATTGAAAATCACGACCATGGTCTGTAAATGTGTAAATGGACATTGCAGAATGAAAAGCACTCCCTTTCAATACAGAATCACCATCACAGTCTGCTGCTGCAATTTTTTAGATTAATTTCCAGTAATTGAAGCCTACAATTTTTTCTTCTGCATCCTCAGAATGGTCTACCAATATTGCCACAAATATTAACACCTTTTTTTTTAAGTTTCAGGAATTCTTGATTTGCATACAGGAACAAAGAAAGGTGGCACTTTTGCAATGCGTGATTGAATATGCAACGCTTATCCTGTAACTGCTATCACAGTGTGGATGATATAGCTATTACAATTCATTGTGGTGTTTAAAACGCTACGAAAACTGAAATGCTATCCGGCAGGAATAAAAAAAAGTTAACTGTTGCTATTTTCTGCAAATGTATTACCGCAGGTATTTTAAAGGGTGGTTAAAGGAAATTATAAAGACAGGAAGTTGCAAACAGCACCAAGTGGTTACAGGAAATGCAAAGAAAGGGCCTCTAGATGTATCTGTGAAGCTTGAATGGTTGTGTCTGCAGCAAAGACGGACTGGAAGCCGACCACAGTCACCTGTGAAATGAGAATCTGTGGAGAGCGGACAGGCCTGAATGCTTCAGTGAAGCTCCTCAGTAGAGCGTACTTACAGAGAATGTGAGAGGCCTGGCACTGCTGAGGGGGGCGGACAAAACCAGCCCGTATGTACGTCCACTGTTCTCTGAGAGCCCGTCAACTACATAACAACAGGCCGGTTAAGCTTACATATCCAAGGAGTAAACCAGTGTTATGCCCTGCGCAGTATATCAGAGAATACTTGTTGAGCGTTTCTTTATTTGCATTTAAGTCGGCGTTTGCAATTCTCATTGCACGAACAAAAAAATATCGAGAAAATATGTCAAAGGTGTCATTTAAAAGGATTCTTTATTATGAATATTGATCTTACAGGATGCCCTTTTTATGTTTTGTATCATTGAACTTTTAATGGTAATATTTTTGCAATAAAATATGGAAAATGGATGTCTGGAGAGACAAATGATCTGAAAAATATAATTAGCAGGAAAGGCTGTAAATCCAATTTTTTTCTTTTTTGTTTTTACAATGGACGCATTTCTGTACGAAGTCAAATCGTAATGCGGTGAGTCAGTTTGTTTGTTTGCCGTTTGAATCTAATTTCAAATGAAGAAAAGCGAAGAACCAGTTGAGCAAATATGCCTTATTGTTTTCCAGTGCAATTGAGATGATTGCATTCGTGTTTTGTTACTGTTATTGAGAATAAATATTTATTAAAACATTCCAATAGATATGTATTGTATATTTGTGTCGTAAAATGTGCACAAAAATGTAAATTATGTGCTTTTTTAAGATAACAAAAGAAAATGCTACTAAAGCACTTGAAGTATACAATCATTTTGATTGGTCCTGGGACGTTTCTAATAATATGTCTCAATGGATATTACATGACTCACACTCAAGTGTTTTATATGATATCTAAAAAAATTGTCTGTAGATAGGATTCATATTCGTCTCTTGCATCACAGTATACTATGGGCATACACAATATTGGTGATTAGCTGCTTCATCTCTCTCAGGTTTGTATAAGTATTGAAGCGCTTTCCAGAACAACATAGAAAATCTAGGCTTCCTCTGTGTACTTTCTATTTGTGAAGTCTGCTTTTATCAGAGGTTCAAAGCCTCTGTTTCTCCTTTGACGCAGGTAGAGCACAAAGATAAGGGCGAGCGCCAGGAGACCAATGAAGACTCCCCCCAGAGTGGAGCCCAGCACAAACACAGCCGGCCCTCCATCTGCGTCTGTAAACATGAAGCACAGGTGGAGATAGTCAAGGATACTTTCCAGCAAAAAATACAAACTAAATGAAAATATCAGTCACTTTTGTTCAGATAAGATGTTTAGAATGGGGATTTGATAGGTTTTATGAGACTACACATTGTCATAAACAACTCAACATTGCTCAGCGATTAACTACAACTTCTGACTTCAAATGTAATTTAATAGCCCTCACTGTGGTTTGCAACAAAAATTGCCCTCTGATGGCAAATTTAAAACGCTGAACCACCCAACAGTAGCGGTTGTGCCATTATCAAGCATGTATTTTAGCTAAAACAATAACAATGAGAAAGCATGATGTAATTCTTTCATAAGACGTGTTTCTGCTCTACTTTGTCAGCTGTCTCATAGATGAAAACGATGAACTTTTATGTTTGTCAGAGCTCAACAAACTTCAGAGACAACCGTATACCCTTGTAGTCCTATTTGAGGTCAGGTGGGTGTCAATTAGTTTAAAGGAACAGTTTGAGATGTTGTTTGGATTAAACAAAGATAACAGTGCAATAAACTTGCTAATTAGTTAACTTTAGAGGTGCTGTGAGGAATATGTTGTTACTTATTGTAGAGCTAGGCTAACTGTTTCCCTCTTCGCAGTATATATGCTAAGCTAAGCTAAGATAGACTCATGGTTACCAGACAAATATGACAGTGGAGTCGATCTCCTCATCTAGCGCTAAGAAAGTGAAACGTATTCCCCAAAATATCTAACTATAACTTTAAACTAATTATTTTAGCTCACCATCTAGGGCAAGGGCATAAGAGTATCCCAACTGCTCAGACGAAACATATATCTCCTCGTTGGTGATCGGAGGGAAGAAGGGAACCATGTTGTAGTCCCTGTTGTGACCAATGGGGGCCATCTCATCTGGGAAGGTGGCGTTGGATGGAACGAATCTTTTCATCCACTCGTCAAAAATGGCATCGGTGAAAGCATGGAGCACCTGCGGGACAAACAGCCGTAAAAAAAAAACACCGTGTTTTTTTACCAACAGCAGCTCTACCGCGTTAACTGAGGCTACAACATTAAAATCAGACTCTGACCAGGAAGATGGGGTCGTTGGCTGCAGAGTGAGACAAAGCGCTGGTTCCATTGAGCATGGAGTGGACCAGGTTGTGAAGGTTACTGACTGATTCGTCCAGTTCTCCATCTGGTTTTTCATACCCCTCGAGAGCATTTCTGTTGGTCACAAAGTCTGTTAAACAGTAGTTGTGCAAATACACAGGAGGTGTATGTTTCATACTATGATAGTGGAGTTGTACCTGAAACTAGAGGAGGAGTTGGTATAGTATGGAGGGCTGTCGAAGTCTCTGATTCCAAGGCAGCTTCTGACGTCAGTCATGGTGGGCAGAGACATGTTACTTCCCCCCATTACCCCTCTCTGAATGGATCCCTCACTGGTGCCATTACAAAGAGTTACCAGGCGATTGTACTCGTCCAAACTGGAAATAAAAGAAATGTTCCACCAATAAAAACATGAATTAATTAGCTCAACAGTTTCAATTATATCATAATCCAACCAAGAATTATTATGTTTCCCCTTCAGTGTTTTGTGCTAACCTGTCACATACCACCCCCCATCTGGAGAACCTGGACTGGTTGCTGATGAGGGACGGGTTGTCTGGGTTGCGGCCCCCCAGCAGAGAGTCAGTACAAACATCACAGTCCCTTTGCCCCGTGGCAAAGTTCCAGTATGGGATCCCAAAGTTCTCGTTGCCAGTCAATCTCTGCAGGCAATGGACACATTTTGCTGGTATTACCTGACTTCTTTTTTTATATATGTTTATTTTGGTTCATCAACATGGCCAATATACAAACGCTGATTGCAACACTGGAACTGTGACTTCCTCAGTTTGGATCCAGTCGCAAATCTAGATATCCTCTATCTATCTTCTCTTCCCGAAGCTTTCCTGTCTCTCACTGTCATTTTTTTATATTTTGCACCCATTATTTACGTCTTAAAAACCTTCCACATTCATTCAAGAATACATTATAATGGACAGTATGTGACATTAAACAACTCTTGTACTGTGTATGATACAAATAACGTTTTGGAGGGTTACCTGCTTCTTGGAGCAGAGTGATTACCATCAACCATTCGATACAATAACTTTTTGCTTTTCAGAATGCATCTTATCGATTGATAAACTGTATGGTTAAATAATGGAGGAAATATAGCACTTTTTTTATATAGCTGTGGTCCGGACATAATCTCCAAGGTATTCTTATGTACTAATAATTGCAGTTTACGATAAACAAATGTTATATAACTACCGGTAATAATATTATGAAAAGAAGAGCACCCCAACTGAGAAATATACATTGTCACACATGTGACAACAATCTTGTATATTCCCAACTGCTTGGTTGCATTTAAAAAATATTATTTCTGATCCCTTCCATTCATGCCAAAAATCAATTAGTTTTCAGAAGATTACACATACCTGTAACTCTCTTTCCAAGCTGAGGAGGTGATACCTGTGCCAGGTGATGAATGCTGGTCCTTTGTGTGAGAAATCAATGGCTTTGAACGGACGACCGGGGCCTACGGGGAAGAAAACAGGGTTTGGTGAGCTCTCTGTGATCACGAGGCCATAATGTGCACATTGCACACTCATGTATGTCGAATACATATGAATACTGTTTTATTTGTTTATGAGTTAACAAATTACTTTTCTTTTCTTGCAAATGTATTCAATCGTTAAAGTCACAGTTAAAAAAAATCTAAACACAATTTGCTGCCCTTCTTAAATTAATGTTAAACAATACCTTAATGTTTTATACCATTATACATCTGAATATACCTCATATGTATGTGGTCAAAAGTGTCATGGATTAGGTCTACATCTCATATGAACTGATATTATTTTGAAATGCCTGGAGCATTCTTGAATAGTGCTACACAATTAATTACCAGAGCTAGTTTTGATAAAAGTACACACATTCCTAATATTTTTGTTTACCTGGTATTCCTATCATGTTCCTAATAAAGTCAATCACATGAACTACCCAGAGACTAAAGGTGCTAAATTACCCAGAAGAGTGTCTCGGACAGAATAGTAATGTTGCCAGACAAAGAAGTCGTAGATGGAAATGTTGGCAAACTGGGGCTCAGTTCCATTTGGTCCCAGTAGTCCCAGCCAATGCTGGGTGGCAATGACGTAGTCTGGCTGGGTGGTGGTCTTAGACAGTTCCAGGACATTGAGGAACTCCTGCAGCTCTTCGGGGGTCAGCGAGTGGATGTTTTTCCGCTCCACGGGGGCTTTCCTCTGGTCACAGTTTGGTCCGGTCCAGCCAAATTTGCATTGCCCACAGTCATAACCTGCAAAGTTACCTGAAACGCAGAGACCGCACGTAATGTATCAAAATCATATTGATTTTGTTGACCCTTTGTGAATACACAGTGAAATGTTTAATACAAGTGCACATGACTCACCGGTACATCTGCAAGTCTGATTGAAGAATTTAGTGGGCCACCTCTCTCTGTCATCCACATTTCTCAACCTGTACGGTCCTCCCCAGGGTTTGCTGTCGACTCTGACAGCCGAGCAACTTCCTCTGCCGGACAGAGAGCCGCACACATCGGCAGAATCTGAGCCCAGAGCCGGGCAGCACTGCTTGGACACGATCCCCTCCACTGTGCAGCACACTCGGGGGAACTGAGCCTCTGCAGGCTCAAGCCAGAGGAGCATATAAAGAAGACCAAAAGCCAGAGCGCGCATCCTGTTTCACCTGTTTGTTTTCCTCCAGTTAGCGGTGACAAATCAGTCCGTGTACGTCAACTTTCAGCAAGAATACGGCCGATTAGTTCCCCCAGAAGAGTGTGGAATCTCAGTCTGCTATGGTCCCCTGCTGTGTATCTTCAGATTAGATTCAGCGATAGTTTTAACATGTGTGGAAACAACACTTAAAGCCAAATCATGTTGTGTTCCAGTAGGTTACATGCACATTAAGAAAGCCTCTAATGTATGTTCTTGCTTTTGTAGAGCTGAGGAGGATTAAGCCCTCAGTCTTGTGATCATCACCTGACAGCAGAGCTGTGAGCTGCACTAAGATCTGGATGAATACCAAGGAACTGCCTGAAGGTACTACACAGTTGTATGGACACTTTGTAGCAAAAATATTAGATTGTGTCAAATGTATTACCTCAAATGAGAAACAGGAAAATGAGTTGAGTCAAACTGAGCCGACTGTACAGCTGCGTGTGCACAAATACAACATAACTATGTATTGATGTGTGAATAAAACACAATTTAAGGATACTTCTGATACCACATTTGAAATAGAAGCTTTGTCTCAAAACAAATTAATGGATTTGTTGAGTCCTTCTCAGCTACTGGGATAAAAGAACTATCTGGAAAAATCTGCTTCAGATCCGGAGCCCCTTCTGTAAATCTGTTATATAAATGTTGTTCGAGGATTAATCACTTTAATCCAGCCAGAAGGTAGAGGTTTCAGATTTCTTTTTGGAGCTTGTTATTTTAGTGGGTCTATTCTCATCTGTTTTGTTTCATTTATCAAACTTTTCACCCCAGATCTTAGCCGGCATTGTGTGTTGTCCTTGTGAGGTGAGAAAAGAGCAATTCTGAAACACTTGAACTTTTAATGAAGTATTTCCACAAGTACTTCAGCTTCAATACATTTCAGAGTGAAATATTATGCGTTTTATTACACAACATCTGACAGCTAGTTACTTTTCAGATTGAGATATTACATAAAAAACGTATGATGCGTTTATAAAACAGACGTTGACATTCTTAAATGATTTCATTAAAATAACAGTTTGAGGTCCAAAGAGGTAAAAGTAATAAAAAAAGATAATACAATAGCCCATTGTCTCACCACCTCTCAGGATTTACGTGTGACCTTCATGAGGAGGCTCGTGGGAAACCACTTGACTAAACCATCCAACTGTAAATGCTATTCGCACTGTGAGCAATCCCATAGTGTCACATGTGATGATATATATCACATAAAAGGTCACAGAGAACCTTTTACATTTTACTTTTGATACTTTAACATAGTTGACTCATAATACAGCTGTACGTTTTTAAGTAGTATTTGAATGCATGTGTGTTACTTGTAATGAAGTATTTTTAAATTGCTGAATTCCTACTGAAACACGTGTCAATCTTGTGAATGTTTGATACTGTCTGTGTAATTCACAGAATTAAATAATAAATAACTACACAAGTTAAGTTCCTAAAAACAAGTTTTTAAGAAAATATTGGAAATGTGTTGCTCATTGCGGTAAATAATAGTGCTTTGTTTCAAAGTACTGACATTTGTAATACATAATGAACATTAAACAACAGCTTAAGCAGACGTGGTGCCTTTAGAGATGGTTAGAAGTGATGGAAAGATGTTTCAATTTGTACTAATAAAAGTACCAAACTGCCGGTGTGGTCTTTGAAGGGCTCAACATTGAGTTTCTTTGAAAGAGTCTGAGCAGCTAAAATGCCCTAAAGGCAGAAGATTCCTCCTCCGTTAATGATTTGTGGAAAACTGCGTCAGAGTTATTCAAAGAATTGAGTGAATGATGCTGTTCTTCATACTTCCTTGTGATGAGGATACATGAATAGATGTCATGTGTACAATAGTCTTATCAATACAGCTGTGAAACTACAGAATATTAGACATTTAAAACTGAATTCAGAGAGGTGGATGCAGTTTTTATACATTTCTAAATAATTTCTTCTTTTCTATCTTTTGTATTTGTCTTTGTATTATTTGTGTTTTATGAATTAAATTAATTTCCTTTTTGGCCGGGAAATCACAATGGTTTAAACTCATGCTAATTTCATTTCTCATTACTATTTTGTTTGTTTTTAACACAAATGTTGGTCAAATCCATCACTTCACACACATTCATACTCGAGCATCCATAAGGTTGTACTTGTGACCAAAACGATAATCACTTGGTCATGTGTTTTATTCAGTAGAGGAAGATTGTGGAGTATTGACCTTGATTTGTTGTCACTGCCCTTTATAAATGAATAGGATTCAGCAATAGTTTTATTTAAGCATCCTTTGTTCAGGAGCAGGAGCTCCACATCCATCAAAGAAGCTTCATAATGGGAGAAACTCCTAAAGCTTTATCTCCTCGACATCACACTCCTGATGCATTCTGCCGGCCCGGCATGTGACTGCTGCTAGCTTAAGTACATTTAAGGGGAGTCTGTATTCCACTGCATCCAAGAGAAAGTTATGAAGCGCTTTCCAATCAACTTTACTGTTGTAATGAAAACTATGCATTGATAAATGTACATTAAATACATCTTAACTGAGGCAAGATTAAGTGATACATAAACATTTGGAAATGTGTCCCTCCCCTGCTATCATATTTTCTTAACGGATGAAGCTGTTCTTAATGCGTCCGTCATATGTGCCAAATATTTCCATATAGTCAGTTTGCCTGCTTACATATATATCAGTATATTATTTCACTGTAAATGCATGAAAATAACGATTGAGCTTTTTCATGATAAAAAAAAATATGTATTTCAATCTGTGTGAATTTTAAATTTGAAAAGAAAATCACATTCAATGTTCTTTTTTAGGTTAATATCTTACTGGAAACGTGTCAGATTTAGAATCAGTGTCCAAGTCCAAAATGCCTTTTAAGTCTCAGATAAAAATGACAGTCTGCTCACAGACGGACATAAACATGGCCTCATGAGAAAACTCATGTGTGACCGGCGAGTCCTCCACACAACAGGCTGTGTGAGGTTCACTGCACTCAACGGGATTAGTGTGCGGATTCCTGGAAGAAGTCAGATGGAATGCCTCTATGGAAATAATTTCACATTTATGTCCGTAAAAAAAAGTCTGCAAGTGTGTAGGTGAACAAAAAAAAAGACCAATTTACCAATTACTTGATTGTTATTCATCACAGTCATGGCTTATCGTGTTTTGGAAAATGGTATGTTTTGCATGCAAAAAGCATAATCCATAAATAAAATTAAAGGCAAGATACAATCAAGTGCTATAAAATGAGGGGGAAAAAACATACATGCTTAAAGGTTTAGCAAACTAATTTAGGAGTAAGTAAATTACACGAGTGAGCACCTTCAATCCAAACTCACACAGTTATATAAACATACAACATATACTGCAATCATGTGCTACAGTCTTGAGTTTTTAAGTGCCAAAAGCAATTTGATTTAAGATGGATTCCTTATATTTGAGCATTTTTACACTTAACAAAGAATACATAGTAGAAGTTAAATATTATTATAATATTATACATTTTTTTACATGTTTAAAAATAAAGATGAGACCAGAAACATATTTGTAAATATCCATCATTTACTGACAGTAATAAGAATACTAATAAACACTGGATTATACTGGAAAATAATCTTATTATCCAATATTTTACCTGGCTGTTGGACATTTTCTACCCTAAACTGACTTCTTCAAATGTGCAAATAAACAGAAGCCATTATTCCCACTGAAACACAGGATGGTGCCAGAGAGCCACGAAGAAACAAACTTCCACATATAACGGTGCGCTTGTGTGAATGACGAATAGTTTTAATAAAGGGAAAATTAGTCTAATATTTTAAAGATGTTTTATCAGGAAACCTCTGCCGATCAGTTCAGGTTAGCAAATAAATAACTATCAGCATATTTATCTACCGATATTTTGAGCTGACAACTTGGCAAAATATATGTATCACAACAAACAAAGGAATATTGAAAGAGCAGATTTCTATTTGCATATGTAGTAGTGATAAAACTCATTGCATCTATTCACTCTCCTTTCAGTTGGAGTTCTTCACAAATGTGCATAATAGTGCATAATGCATCTCAGGCAGGACCAATAAAACCATCTGTTATTAGTCTTTCAAAGAGAATCGCAGAGGGAAGTGATTATTCATTTGTGAAATGGTCTACTTGTTACTGATGAAGAAATGCCTCCATTTTCTTGACAGCGTTGTGAATATTGCACTTAACACCCCCCACTCTGCATATGTTTTACATGAATATGTGCTAGGTAAATAAGAGATGGCCTTTCACATTTTTAATTGAGGCCACTTCAGTTACATTTATGAAGAACAGAGCTCAGTGTGCTAGAAGCTGGTAAATGCATGTTTTTGCTGGTTTTCTTTGGTCTTATTTAATTAATGAGGTGTAATTTGAAGAGCCACTTGCCAACCCCTGCTGGGCTTTTAGGTTTCTTTTCCATATTCATATGAGTTTATTCAATTATTCTTGTTATTTTTAAAAGAGCCTTTAATCGAATTCCTTTGTGAAGTAAAATGTTTTTAAAAACGAAGGAGAAGGGACACGGATGGTCACGGAAATGTTGTTGTGGTTCGTAACCTCACATTTATAAAATAAAAATATTATCAAAAAAACAAACATGATGAAACAACCTAGTGATTTTCAAAATAAAAACTGCTTATAGGCCAAGATAATTCACAATAACCAATAATGGTAATTATCCCAGTATTCTGAGGAAACTTTAACACACCTGGCCGCCTGATTTTTAAGAACTCAACATTGCTCTCCCATACTGACTGAATTTTTCTTTCTTATTAGAAAACATGAAATCCACTTTGTATGATGTATCCCTTTCTTACATTTCCTCTGCTTGTATTCATAAACAACTTTGAGTAGATCTCCTACAAACGTCTCCTCTCTGTGGTGTTCTTTCTGATATTATGTGGACATTTAGTTGTAGCTATTGTCCTTTTAGTGCATGAAGAAACAACAAATGTCAAAAAGAAGATATTTAGAAAATGTGCCATGCAAATATAACCAGTACTTATGGTAGTTGTTATATGTATAGTATTGCCTTTATATTCACTATGTCAATATATGCTGGTGAGACCGAGTGATACTGTGCACAGAGAGGAAGATGCAGTGACTACAGACAATAGCAAGGGGGCAGTGTTGCTGTTTCTGATGGCCCTGGTTCACTGGAATGACTGGCCCTCACAGTTTGCATTTCCTTCAGGATGCTCCTACAAATATGCCATGAAATAGTCTCGTATTGGACATCTTTGTACTTTAACTGTCACCATTTCAAATATAAAGCATGCCGAGCAGTGACTGACAGTATATACAGTGGGCTGGGTGGTATGCAGTCAAATGAAATGACTACCCTGCATAGAGTTTTAATCCTCTTTAAGACTCCTATCCATCGCCAAATTAATATCTAGGGGCCACATATTCCTCTGCACTAGTTTGTACTTGTATAACCCACTTCTCTAGCAAACTGATCAAATTATTCACTGGAAAATAAGATTAATAGTTATGCTGCGAAACATGCTTGAGGTCAATTATTTGGCAGATTCAGAACGATATACTCATTACGCCATAAAGCCAATTCAAGGACAAGCAGCATGAAGAACTGTGTTGTAGATTAATTGCCCATAAAGGTCAACATGCGTTCAAATTGATGAAGATGCTATCCATTTTCATCAGTATGAAAGTGCACAGTATATGGGAAACCTATAATGCTCATTACATGCATTTAAATGAGTCTGTCCCAATTACTAATCAGTCTCTTGTACCATTAGAGATGGATATTAGAAATACATAACAGACCCCTGGGCATAATTCACTCAGAGTATATTAGAGTTTCCTTTAATATTAGTGTTGGCATTTTTTAAATGAAAACCCACAAACCTCAAAAACTTGTTCTAATATTATAATATTTCCAAGGCGGGAGTCTCACCTATTATTACTTAAGCTAAAATCGCTGGAAGTGTGTCACACTAAAGGACTATTGTTTGTGAAACATAGTAGTGTGATAAATGTTTGTTCATAAACAACAACAAAAACTAAACATTTTGCTTAAAAAACTATACTGTTTATTTTGCTATGCCCCAATCAGAATATTGGCTAGACCCTTCAGTGATTCTTTCTTCAGTGATTCCCGCCCACCTCTCTGGCAGCTTACCGATTTACATTTGAGCATAATGCAAGCATTAGAGGAGGCACAAGGCAGCCCTGATAAGTTACAAAGTGCTCCAGGGGTAAACCTCGTAAGAGAGGGTTTGGAGTTATTTACAGCGTTCAAATCCTTCAAAAATTCATGTCTGGAGGATGAGATTGGTTTTGCAGTTGATGCTTTGCACACAAAGCAAACACAATACATATGGAGGGTGTTTAGCTGTAAATGACCAGATGACATTAATTCTAATTGACTGATCTCATCCCATGCTTAGGACCAGTGTGTGTGATACTGCTCAGGACACAAGGGTCCTGTCAAGGCACAATGTTGCACACAAAGCACAAAAAAAACAGAAACACAGAGATTGGCTTAAGAAATGAGGAACACAGAGAACTAAAAATGATTTTAAATGCAATTTAATTTTCAATGAAGCAATACTTACGTTGTATGGCATTTTCTATTCAAAGATATGTTTTGATTGTGCAATTCTCATAATAAGAGTGCTCAGAAATTGCAAAGCCATTACAAAGGAGGTTAAAGGCAATGGAATTCCTTCTTATCATAAATGCTTTCTGTACAGTTGTTCCATTTGAAATGCATTTAATTGCAAATAGAAAAGAAGAGAGAGAAAGCCAACAATGCGAGGGTCTGAAGCATTTTTCTCGTCTGCTTTGAGTGAGCGTATTCAAATCTAAGCGGGCAGACAATGAAGGAAAGGAATCGTGCTCTGAATAGCCTCTCTCTCTCTCTCTCTCTCTCTCTCTCTCTCTCTCTCTCTCTCTCTCTCTCCCTCCCTCTCTCTTTCCTTTTCATTCCCAGGCCAATTCACAGCCTTCCTCTTCTCTGCCGTTAAGGGCGGGCTTTCCCCTCACAGCTCAAACTTCCTCCGAAGAACAACACATCCACCTGATTGCAGTAAGCAGCACACATGTAGTCAATAGTCACCAATGTCACTGGAAAAAGACCTGCGCGGGAGTCCGGGGTCCTCGGTAAATACCGTCTTATGACAGTCGTCATGACACATTCTGAGTCCCATGTGGTGCATTCACACAGCTGTTTACCCACTTGTTTGACAAGGATGCTGCTCCTTGCTCGCATCAGGCTTTGCCGGGGCCCTTGTTCGATAAGCCATGGCCAAGCCTTGACCCGGGATCCCTCTCTCCCCACTCGTTCCACTGAGGGGAGGAGTGTCTGGGGATCATGGGGCACAAAGTGCTTGAAGCCTGTGTCTTTGTTGGGGCTACTGGGGAGAGAACACCCCCAGCAGATATGCTGACAATCTCATGGGAGCAAGAGAAGAAGTTGAAGCAAGAAAGTGCACCCTTCAAACTTTCCAGTGCAGTGCTAGGAATTCTATTTTTTCTCAACAAAGATTTATACATATTTATACAAGCCCAAATACTGATAGGAAGGTGGTAGAAAAAAAAAATCTTGGAATTGCAGAGGTAAACTATATGTAAATGCCATAAAGTAATAGACTTGTAGTGCAAATCACACCATTTTATCTTTAATTTTGCTTTCGTACCCTCCCAACTCCCCCTCTCCCCCCCCCCCCCCCCCCCCAGCCCGAACCCCCCCACCACCCCCCATCCTCTTTCCTCTGGCTTAAAGGTGCATCAGAGATATGCATTTAAGCATATTCAGAACACGGGGCGTGAAATTAAATGTGTGGCAGAGTGAGAAAAATATACAGACGCTGGAGATGCCTTAAAAATAGTCATTTATGCAGATGGAGAGGAGTGAAATCATTTGCAATGGGATGACCCTCTCTCCAAGCATTTCTCCCCTCACTGTTCTTCCCTAATCTTGCACTGTATCTTCATTTTTCATTGAACTCGCCAGTTTGCTGCTAAGCAGCCTTGTAGATAAGGCAAAGTGCTAAAAGGAGACGACAGAAGGAGCTCAGTGGGCCCGTTTCTATTGCACTTTCACCCAAGGCAATGGGCAGAATTTAACGGATTCCTTCCAACATATGTTTTTGCCAGATAAGTAAACAGTGTGTGTCGGAAATGAAAAAAAAGCATTTGCAATTTAATGACATTACAGCTCCCAGCTTAGCCCGCCGTGCTGCGAGGCGAGGAGCAGAGAAAGGGGAGAGCGGAAGAATGGAACCGGGTGTCATCAATGTTTTCTTTTTTTTTTTTTCTTCTTCTTTTCCCTGCAAGAAGCAGCACTGAATTCTTCTTATTCTTTTCAAAAACCCTTCCCTTCTCCATCCCTTCCTGCTATTTTATTCTCTCGCCCATAGTTTTCCTCGCCTTTGTCGTGAATGAAATTATCTATTATTTTATTCAGAAAACTTGCCGTCGCCTGCCATTCTACCGTCACCAAACATCTGAATCTCTCAGATTTCCTCAGCTAAAAAAAAACACATCTAGCCTGGCCACGGGTGCTCTTTATCTCTCTCTCTCTCTCTCTCTCTCTCTCTCTCTCTCTCTCTCTCTCTCTCTCTCTCTCTCTTTTCCACCGTCACATCCCCCCCTTACCCTCCTTTGTCTGGCTTCATCAAAGTGCAATAGATGCTCGGTACAATAAAGAAGAGCAAGCCTCCATGTTGTCATAACGTTCAGACCTAATGTGACCAGTAGGAGCTGAAGAGAAAATCACCTCAGAGGCTCTATTTCAGTGACGGTAAACGATCTATCCATCCGATGTGAAACTCAGTGATTTCCCTTTTTTCTCCCTGCAGGCTGTCAGGCAGCTGCCTTATTATAGAAGGCTAATTGTGCAGGAAAGCAGATTATGAGTGTGGTAGGATGTACTCCTTGACCATGTGCTAATGTGATGACAAGTTTGGGGACCCTCTAAGCAAAAGGCGTCGCACGCCAGGGCACTTTTGGCACTGGCTATAATCTGCCTTTGGTATTAACTCAGCAAACCGACTTGTTTGAGTATGGATCAATCGCTCGCTCATTATTTTTACAAGAAAGCTTTATATTCAAGGCGCTTTCCTGGTGTTGATCTCTCATTAACCATGCTATGTAAATGCACTGGCAATCCCTGTGTAAGGGATATGTCACCCCAGGGCCCAGGCTTGCAGAAGCATGTTAAGGAGAAGAAGGGGCAGGAAATTTGGGTCAGTTGCCTTCGCCAAAACTTGAATTTCAGGTTTCGCTTAAAGCCCCCTGCTCAGCTTTTCTCTTTTAATGTGTTTTTGTTTGGTGATGTTATGTTTTAAATGTCAGCCCTGGAGCTGTCCAGCAATTTAGGAGGCACAAAAAGCCCTGTCTCAGTATCGCTTCCAAGTGTTCGTGTTACCTCTGTAATCGCTGCTGGCTGCAACATTACACACACTCCATTCACTCGTGGTCTTTTATCACCTCTGAGTGTATTGACTGTACAGGTAAAAGGTTAGATAGGGTCAGAATGAGGTGATAATATTACATGGGCAAACAGAGACGCCTGATTCGCCGTGTTGTGTTGGTGATACGCAGTTATTCGCCGACAGCCACTAAACTAACTTATTTATCTGAGCAGAAAGGGCCCGACATGTGCCACCGGATCTTAAATCTGCATGAATTGAATTAGCTGTCAGGATGCATTGTGCATCAAATTAAGGGGGGAATATTCCCAACTTGTTTACTCATTTCTTAGACAAACATCCAACAATCGATGGTGTGCTCACACATCTGTTTGCCTGACAAGAGATCATGATGCACGTGGTAGGAGAAATAGAGGATTCTGCCATATTTGGCTTCGGCGCACGCTGGCATGGTGAATGACGCAACAGGAAAATGGACCTGACAGCACCAGGCAACACCTCGGCATTTCCTTTGCGCCCTACATACATAAATCTCTTATTATTGCTCTGTGTTAGCTATGTATATTTTTACACCTGTCTGCACTAATATCAAAGGGTAGAGGTCTGCTTTTAGATATTCAGGTTCATTTGTGTCTCCTGTAAGAGTTTGTATGTGAGCTTTTCTCTTTTCCATTTTTGAAAAGGACTGTCAAGGGGCACTGTTCCACTTGACCCATTTTTCTTTTCCATGCAAACAACTTCCGCGTGCTGGAATAAAAATGCTGAAAGTTCAACATGACTTAACTTTTAATAAGTAAAGTAATGTTTTGCAGGAGAAGAGGCCGAATAAAACCGTGTGCCTTATAATAATGTAGAAAAACATCTAGAGAAGGAGACATCTCAGTGGCGAGAAAGAGAGAGAGAGACAGAGAGACAGAGTTGCAGCTTCAGCAGCGCTAGCCTTGTAACATTTTTTCTTAGCAGCACCGCGAGAGTGAAGGCCAGACTTTTGATTGCTTTCCCTGTTTCACATCCTTTTATAGATCCTTTTTTTCTTCCCACACACGAGCAAACAAAGCAAGTGTAAATACAATGTTCAAAAGCTATTACCTTCAATGTAACCCTTTCTGTCGTAACAAAGAAGATGGAATATTTCCACAACACAATATGACCGGGCACAGCGTGATGATGTGGCTAAAGAGTATGGGATGACTGAAGGACCCCTGCATGTGATGTCTGGCAGGACCATTCATAATAGATTTGTTCGGAGGACCTTCACATTACTTCTCAATTAAGGTATGAAGTCATGCTCCTTCATCAGTATAACTAATGGCACATTTCATGTACCAGCCATGTTTTCAGATTAAATAGATCTGTTCTGCAAGTGTTTGGATTTTTTTTCTTTTCTGCTGCTGAATATGATAAGGTGCCTGTACGAGTTATTGCTCTGCTGTCATTGAGGTACACATACGCTTGCATTCTTGATATCGTCATTACTGAGGCGGCTATATGGTTGTTCCAGTGCATTATATACACCGTGGCTCCAAAACTGTGCCCGTGAGGAGAAAGCAGCGACAGACGTGAGATCAATGTCGGCTCTATTAGACATCACTGCACCTGACGCTTTACAATTCAATAACAAACCTCAGCTACGACGAAGTCACCTGCCATTTGAACTGGAGTCTCTTTAACAGAAATGTCGTGGACACCGAATGGCCTTGCGTACTGATGGAGACCGAATCCAAATTTCCTTTCACTGGACGCCGCCTTCCGTATTCCAATATTTCATCGCACAAATATTATCTACAGAGCGACATATCATTTGGCGATGATCTATTTTGCCCCCGTTAATTACAAGAGGTCTGGACAATTTTGACTGCTAAACCACAATATCACAATACAGGGTGTGGATCCCAAATCAAGCTTTGCACGCCATAAGCCTGTTAAAATGTGGTAAATAATCCCTGTGAATTAATGTTGGCAATATTTCATTTTAATAACTTCTTGAAATAATTTGAGAAAGAGGGAGAATTGATGGCATTTCAGCTCACTTACTTCCAGAGTGGCTGTGAGTGTGCAGGAGGAACTACTCTCCTCTCATTAAAGGTGCAATCTTCGAGCCCCCCAGATCTTTGTTGTAATAACTGGAGAAAATAATCTCTTTTATTGATAGGCACATGTGGCAGAAAGTATGCCAACTGACAGGTACTTATCTTTTGCCTGTGTCCTGTGTTATAGAAAGATATAATTCTTTGTGACTGCTCCTCGGGGCATCAGCTCTTCAACTTCATTATTTCTACTTATGATAGATATATTTTTCCTTGAAAACATGAGAATTAATACGAGAGCCAGCAATCTCTGCCAGCGGTCATTTGGAAATGGAACAAAAAATGTCATGTCAGTTTAAAGAATATTTTTTAAGTCTGCTCAATGACATTATTCTAATTTATTGATGGATTCATATAATCTTATGCCTCGTGTTTTGGGTTATTAACTTAAGGATTTAAGTGGCTACCTAGCAGCTATAAGATCTTTTGAAAAAGTCTAATCGTGTCATAAATTCAATTGTGTCACCTACAACATCTGTACTTCTTTTACATGTGCTTGTATTGTATCATTCTCATTCTAAATAGTACATTTCCAAACCAGCCTTTGTAATATCTTGCCATGGCTTCTGAAAAAGTGCTCCTTCTAAATATGAATATAAAGTTATTATTGCAGTGAGTTCCTTTAGACAGCAGTGGGAGCTTTAGAGTCTGTTTCTCATTTCTTTCCCCTTTAACTGACAGGGATAAAACAACCTCATATTTGTCTTTATAGCACATCTCTAAATTGTTTCCTCTTATGTGTGCGGAAAGACTACAGATTATCCAGAAATAATGGTTAAAATCTCTATTAGAAATTCCTTCGATTTTAGGGGGGATCCATTGTTAATTCTAACTCGTGTTTTGACAGCGACTTTACTTCCTTGTTGTTTGGGGGTCCACAAATCTCAACAATAATGTTACTGATTGCAATGAAACTTGTTTTGTTAAATTAAATTTGTTTTTGTTTTTGTATTAATTAATTACCATAAAGCTAATGTAATTAATGTTGTGGTATGTTGTAATGTATGAGGAAATACATGTTTAGTTTGCTTGCCAAAAAGTAATTAACAGACAAAGGATTTTACAGAATGTGGTCCTTCGACATTACTTATGTGACGAGGTTTAACTGTGAGATCTCAAACAGTTATGAACCTCCAATAACAGAAATACAAATAGACTGTTTGTATCGGAGTTGCAAGTCAAGAGCGCTGCATAAAAAGAACAGATATAAAACATGAACATGTTTGACTCCAGAAAGAAACCTCAAAAAGCAAATCTCATAAAATTAGAGAAAGCAATATGTCAATTGAGCTGATAAAGCAATGTTGTGTATGATTTGTTGAGCTGTTATTAATGGCCAGGGGGGTCTCCACCACCCCCAAACAGAACAGGAGGGTTAAATCATCTGCAATGCTCATAAATAAATATTCAGCAAATGTGGCCGGGATGTTTACACACAAGGCGGATGATTTCATCAGCTGCGATCAGGTTGTAAAAGATTTAAGAAATATTCCACTGATGTAAGAAGTGTCTTTAAAATGCATTTTAAAAACAGCAGAATTATGATATTGTTGCCAAGGTTCTTGTGCCAGTCAGACAATCATGGTAACAGCTATGAAAGGGGCAGTTCACTCGTCTCACCTGCAACACTCACGATTACCTCAACCACCCCCCAACCTATCACCCACCCCCCTACCTCCACCCTCCTGCCCCCAACCTAATTCAAGCGTTCCCTCTCTGAACTCCAGCAGGGGTCCATCGACTTATTGCATTATGTACTATTAAACAAACTTGGACTTCTTAAGAGCAGAGTCAGACTTCAGAGGCTGTGTGGCATGTTTATAGGGATGGACTGTACAGTACACAGAGATTTCTCATTTCTCTCGGTGACCTTGGGCACAGTGACATGTACGGTTTCGAGGCTTTGATTTTCCACGTTGAGCGGTTGCGGAAAAAGGTGCAATGCAAGATAATTTTGGCATTTTTTTTCCCTCCTGGGAGTATAGAGAAGTAAGAACTACAGCACTTCACACTCTGGAGATTACAGGTAATATGGCACAGAGGCTTCATAAACAGTCTTGACCCAACCTGATGATGGAGATATTGCTCCAGGAGAGACTTTTCACACTTTGATTTGCCTAAAATGAGATGGAGAAGTCAGTGATCAGGACTCTTTGAGGTTCCTCACAGAGAAGCCAGCACTGGCTGTATATCTCCCAGCGTTGCACACAGCACACACACACACACACACACACACACACTATGACAACCAGGTGAGCAAAAAAGCAGGTTCCTGCAAACAAATATGAGAAAATATCCTCAAAGAGATGATATTGATGTATTATTCATGTCAGAAAAATACTAAAATGATCCATCTCAAGCCATTGAAGTCAGGTGATAATCCACATCCTTGCAGGGCAGCCCTAGGCGAATTAGGGATGAGGAAACCATTGTGCGTCCCTCTGAGGTCAACATGGTTGAACCAGTGATACATATGTATGTTAATTTGCCTAATCTCACTTCTACAAATGTCTTACAGGCACATAAAGGGTTTAACACTAAGACATAATGATATCAGGGCATCAGATGGGGGCTTATGAAAACATGAGGCAGCCATAGCTTTAAATCTTCTGCAGAAACCCTACAGCTCGTATAGCCACAGTCAAATACCAAGGCAAGTATATGGTTGGGATATTTAATTTTAATTCCTTATTAAAAAATATATAAACTAGATCTCTA